>NC_139152.1:29808296-30073296 GCF_964270905.1 Leucopleurus acutus | reverse complement strand
CTATTCAAAGCCTGCAGTGCCACAGGAGGAAGGGGACTTACATGGCAGTAAGAACGCAAGCCGACTCTCTCTGGGAGGCACGGTGACTTCAGGCAGGAGGTCCTAGGTGGAATGCGAAGCCGAGGGTTTCTCTGAGTTCAGCTCAGCCTGGGGTAATGCGTAAGACTTCGACGCCATGTGGGACGTGCCAGAACGGTGTCCGTGAACGTGTGCGAGTGCTGAGGACCTTAAGCTGCTCCCAAGGAGAGTGCAGCGCGTTTCCCTACGCTCGGCATACACAGAGGGCCTCTAAAGGGCTACGGGCCTGGATGTTGCTTAGCAGACCCAGGTGGGCCTGGCGGTACTCAGTGTTCCTGCCGGAAACAGGGGGCCCGCGCCAGCCTCCTAGGTGTCCAGAAAACCCTGCTGCCGTTGAAGGTGCCCAGAGCCGAGGCCGTCGCCTCATGGCAACTGCTGCACGCCTCCGCTTCTGCACCGCCACTCGGGGCCTTACTTCCAGGCCTGTGTTGGTGCTGGGCGTGCCCTTAGCGACACGGCATGGTAAGATGCTGACTTTCTCCTCGGGCAGAGTGACTTCAGGTACGAGGTCCTCGAAGTATTCAAAGCACAGTGTTTTCCCATGGCAGCTCACACAAGGGCCATGACAAAGTCGGACTCACCCGAAATGCTGTCCTGAGGCTGTTCGAGGTCTCTGGAAATGTAGCGCTCCTCGAGGGACGTCCAGTGTGTAGCCCATCGCGCGGCACGCACAGAGGGCCTCGGGGGTGGGGGTGGGAGGGTCAACGAATGGGCCTCGAAGTTGCTCAGCCGCCCCACAGGGATCTGGAGGTACTCGGTGAACTTGGAGGGAAAGTGATGCATACCTGAGAGGCCTAGGAGTCCTCCAAAGGGTACTACTTCCTTTAAAATAAAGCCTCTAAGCGACTGAGAACTCATGGAGACAGCTGCCTGCCTCCCTTTCTGCACGGCTACTAGGGGCCTACGCTGGAGGCAACTTGTCACGTTGAGGTTCCCTCTAGCTCTAGAGCTTGTCAGGCGGACCAGAGCCGCGGCCATGGAAGCACCTGGTTTAGACAGAGCAGACTCATAACGTTCCCCGAAGCACTGTGACAGGGCTAACAGGCCTGTCGAGAGCAGGGAATGTCAGGTAGCTTCAAGGCAGCATGAACGCTGCCTTCCAAACGGGAAAGCAAGGCTACTTGCAGCAGGCCCCCGTTTCCGTGGGCGCACTCAGCAGACATCCCCGTGGTTTCTAGCAAGCCCAGAGACACAGGTCACCCTGAGTTTCCTTCCCTGAATCAACGTCTCGAAGTAGGGTGTTCTGCATCAAGCGAACTGCCTCAACCAAGGAACGGCGTAGCAGCTCCTCTGGACCTGTGGCTATTCAAAGCCTGCAGTGCCACAGGAGGAAAGGGACTTACATGGCAGGAAGAACGCAAGCTGACTCTCTCTGGGAGGCTCGGTGACTTCAGGCAAGAGGTCCTAGGTGGAATGCGAAGCCGAGGGTTTCTCTGAGTTCAGCTCAGCCTGGGGTAATGCGTAAGACTTCGACGCCATGTGGGACGTGCCAGAACGGTGTCCGTGAACGTGTGCGAGTGCTGAGGACCTTAAGCTGCTCCCAAGGAGAGTGCAGCGCGTTTCCCTACGCTCGGCATACACAGAGGGCCTCTAAAGGGCTACGGGCCTGGATGTTGCTTAGCAGACCCAGGAGGGTCTGGCGGTAGCCAGTGTTCCTGCCGGGAACAGGGGGCCCGCGCCAGCCTCCTAGGTGTCCAGAAAACCCTGCTGCCGTTGAAGATGCCCAGAGCCGAGGCCGCCGCCTCATGGCAACTGCTGCACGCCTCCGCTTCTGCACCGCCACTCGGGGCCTTACTTCCAGGCCTGTGTTCGTGCTGGGCGTGCCCTTAGCGACACGGCATGGTAAGATGCTGACTTTCTCCTCGGGCAGAGTGACTTCAGGTACGAGGTCCTCGAAGTATTCAAAGCACAGTGTTTTCCCATGGCAGCTCACACAAGGGCCATGACAAAGTCGGACTCACCCGAAATGCTGTCCTGAGGCTGTTCGAGGGCTCTGGAAATGTAGCGCTCCTCGAGGGACGTCCAGTGTGTAGCCCATCGCGCGGCACGCACAGAGGGCCTCCGGGGGTGGGGGAGTGGGGTCAACCAATGGGCCTCGAAGTTGCTCAGCCGCCCCACAGGGATCTGGAGGTACTCGGTGAACTTGGAGGGAAAGTGATGCATACCCGAGAGGCCTAGGAGTCCTCCAAAGGGTACTACTTCCTTTAAAATAAAGCCTCTAAGCGACTGAGAACTCATGGAGACAGCTGCCTGCCTCCCTTTCTGCACGGCTACTAGGGGCCTACGCTGGAGGCAACTTGTCACGTTGAGGTTCCCTCTAGCTCTAGAGCTTGTCAGGCGGACCAGAGCCGCGGCCATGGAAGCACCTGGTTTAGACAGAGCAGACTCATAACGTTCCCCGAAGCACTGTGACAGGGCTAACAGGCCTGTCGAGAGCAGGGAATGTCAGGTAGCTTCAAGGCAGCATGAACGCTGCCTTCCAAACGGGAAAGCAAGGCTACTTGCAGCAGGCCCCCGTTTCCGTGGGCGCACTCAGCAGACATCCCCGTGGTTTCTAGCAAGCCCAGAGACACAGGTCACCCTGAGTTTCCTTCCCTGAATCAACGTCTCGAAGTAGGGTGTTCTGCATCAAGCGAACTGCCTCAACCAAGGAACGGCGTAGCAGCTCCTCTGGACCTGTGGCTATTCAAAGCCTGCATTGCCACAGGAGGAAAGGGACTTACATGGCAGTAAGAACGCAAGCCGACTCTCTCTGGGAGGCTCGGTGACTTCAGGCAAGAGGTCCTAGGTGGAATGCGAAGCCGAGGGTTTCTCTGAGTTCAGCTCAGCCTGGGGTAATGCGTAAGACTTCGACGCCATGTGGGACGTGCCAGAACGGTGTCCGTGAACGTGTGCGAGTGCTGAGGACCTTAAGCTGCTCCCAAGGAGAGTGCAGCGCGTTTCCCTACGCTCGGCATACACAGAGGGCCTCTAAAGGGCTACGGGCCTGGATGTTGCTTAGCAGACCCAGGTGGGCCTGGCGGTACTCAGTGTTCCTGCCGGGAACAGGGGGCCCGCGCCAGCCTCCTAGGTGTCCAGAAAACCCTGCTGCCGTTGAAGATGCCCAGAGCCGAGGCCGCCGCCTCATGGCAACTGCTGCACGCCTCCGCTTCTGCACCGCCACTCGGGGCCTTACTTCCAGGCCTGTGTTCGTGCTGGGCGTGCCCTTAGCGACACGGCATGGTAAGATGCTGACTTTCTCCTCGGGCAGAGTGACTTCAGGTACGAGGTCCTCGAAGTATTCAAAGCACAGTGTTTTCCCATGGCAGCTCACACAAGGGCCATGACAAAGTCGGACTCACCCGAAATGCTGTCCTGAGGCTGTTCGAGGGCTCTGGAAATGTAGCGCTCCTCGAGGGACGTCCAGTGTGTAGCCCATCGCGCGGCACGCACAGAGGGCCTCGGGGGTGGGGGTGGGAGGGTCAACGAATGGGCCTCGAAGTTGCTCAGCCGCCCCACAGGGGTCTGGAGGTACTCGGTGAACTTGGAGGGAAAGTGATGCATACCCGAGAGGCCTAGGAGTCCTCCAAAGTGTACTACTTCCTTTAAAATAAAGCCTCTAAGCGACTGAGAACTCATGGAGACAGCTGCCTGCCTCCCTTTCTGCACGGCTACTAGGGGCCTACGCTGGAGGCAACTTGTCACGTTGAGGTTCCCTCTAGCTCTAGAGCTTGTCAGGCGGACCAGAGCCGCGGCCATGGAAGCACCTGGTTTAGACAGAGCAGACTCATAACGTTCCCCGAAGCACTGTGACAGGGCTAACAGGCCTGTCGAGAGCAGGGAATGTCACGTAGCTTCAAGGTAGCATGAACGCAGCCTTCCAAACGGGAAAGCAAGGCTACTTGCAGCAGGCCCCCGTTTCCGTGGGCGCACTCAGCAGACATCCCCGTGGTTTCTAGCAAGCCCAGAGACACAGGTCACCCTGAGTTTCCTTCCCTCAATCAACTTCTCGAAGTAAGGTGTTCTGCATCAAGCGAACTGCCTCAACCAAGGAACGCCGTAGCTGCTCCTCCGGGCCTGTGGCTATTCAAAGCCTGCAGTGCCACAGGAGGAAGGGGACTTACATGGCAGTAAGAACGCAAGCCGACTCTCTCTGGGAGGCACGGTGACTTCAGGCAGGAGGTCCTAGGTGGAATGCGAAGCCGAGGGTTTCTCTGAGTTCAGCTCAGCCTGGGGTAATGCGTAAGACTTCGACGCCCTGTGGGACGTGCCAGAACGGTGTCCGTGAACGTGTGCGTGTGCTGAGGACCTTAAGCTGCTCCCAAGGAGAGTGCAGCGCGTTTCCCTACGCTCGGCATACACAGAGGGCCTCTAAAGGGCTACGGGCCTGGATATTGCTTAGCAGACCCTGGTGGGCCTGGCGGTACTCAGTGTTCCTGCCGGGAACAGGGGGCCCGCGCCAGCCTCCTAGGTGTCCAGAAAACCCTGCTGCCGTTGAAGGTGCCCAGAGCCGAGGCCGCCGCCTCATGGCAACTGCTGCACGCCTCCGCTTCTGCACCGCCACTCGGGGCCTTACTTCCAGGCCTGTGTTGGTGCTGGGCGTGCCCTTAGCGACACGGCATGGTAAGATGCTGACTTTCTCCTCGGGCAGAGTGACTTCAGGTACGAGGTCCTCGAAGTATTCAAAGCACAGTGTTTTCCCATGGCAGCTCACACAAGGGCCATGACAAAGTCGGACTCACCCGAAATGCTGTCCTGAGGCTCTTCGAGGGCTCTGGAAATGTAGCGCTCCTCGAGGGACGTCCAGTGTGTAGCCCATCGCGCGGCACGCACAGAGGGCCTCCGGGGGTGGGGGAGTGGGGTCAACCAATGGGCCTCGAAGTGGCTCAGCCACCCCACAGGGGTCTGGAGGTACTCGGTGAACTTGGAGGGAAAGTGATGCATACCCGAGAGGCCTAGGAGTCCTCCAAAGTGTACTACTTCCTTTAAAATAAAGCCTCTAAGCGACTGAGAACTCATGGAGACAGCTGCCTGCTTCCCTTTCTGCACGGCTACTAGGGACCTACGCTAGAGGCAACTTGTCACGTTGAGGTACCCTCTAGCTCTAGAGCTTGTCAGGCGGACCAGAGCCGCGGCCATGGAATCAGCTGGTTTAGACAGAGCAGACTCATAACGTTCCCCGAAGCACTGTGACAGGGCTAACAGGCCTGTCGAGAGCAGGGAATGTCAGGTAGCTTCAAGGCAGCATGAACGCAGCCTTCCAAACGGGAAAGCAAGGCTACTTGCAGCAGGCCCCCGTTTCCGTGGGCGCACTCAGCAGACATCCCCGTGGTTTCTAGCAAGCCCAGAGACACAGGTCACCCTGAGTTTCCTTCCCTCAATCAACTTCTCGAAGTAAGGTGTTCTGCATCAAGCGAACTGCCTCAACCAAGGAACGCCGTAGCTTCTCCTCTGGGCCTGTGGCTATTCAAAGCCTGCAGTGCCACAGGAGGAAGGGGACTTACATGGCAGTAAGAACGCAAGCCGACTCTCTCTGGGAGGCACGGTGACTTCAGGCAGGAGGTCCTAGGTGGAATGCGAAGCCGAGGGTTTCTCTGAGTTCAGCTCAGCCTGGGGTAATGCGTAAGACTTCGACGCCATGTGGGACGTGCCAGAACGGTGTGCGTGAACGTGTGCGAGTGCTGAGGACCTTAAGCTGCTCCCAAGGAGAGTGCAGCGCGTTTCCCTACGCTCGGCATACACAGAGGGCCTCTAAAGGGCTACGGGCCTGGATGTTGCTTAGCAGACCCAGGTGGGCCTGGCGGTACTCAGTGTTCCTGCCGGGAACAGGGGGCCCGCGCCAGCCTCCTAGGTGTCCAGAAAACCCTGCTGCCGTTGAAGATGCCCAGAGCCGAGGCCGCCGCCTCATGGCAACTGCTGCACGCCTCCGCTTCTGCACCGCCACTCGGGGCCTTACTTCCAGGCCTGTGTTCGTGCTGGGCGTGCCCTTAGCGACACGGCATGGTAAGATGCTGACTTTCTCCTCGGGCAGAGTGACTTCAGGTACGAGGTCCTCGAAGTATTCAAAGCACAGTGTTTTCCCATGGCAGCTCACACAAGGGCCATGACAAAGTCGGACTCACCCGAAATGCTGTCCTGAGGCTGTTCGAGGGCTCTGGAAATGTAGCGCTCCTCGAGGGACGTCCAGTGTGTAGCCCATCGCGCGGCACGCACAGAGGGCCTCGGGGGTGGGGGTGGGAGGGTCAACGAATGGGCCTCGAAGTTGCTCAGCCGCCCCACAGGGGTCTGGAGGTACTCGGTGAACTTGGAGGGAAAGTGATGCATACCCGAGAGGCCTAGGAGTCCTCCAAAGTGTACTACTTCCTTTAAAATAAAGCCTCTAAGCGACTGAGAACTCATGGAGACAGCTGCCTGCCTCCCTTTCTGCACGGCTACTAGGGGCCTACGCTGGAGGCAACTTGTCACGTTGAGGTTCCCTCTAGCTCTAGAGCTTGTCAGGCGGACCAGAGCCGCGGCCATGGAAGCACCTGGTTTAGACAGAGCAGACTCATAACGTTCCCCGAAGCACTCTGACAGGGCTAACAGGCCTGTCGAGAGCAGGGAATGTCACGTAGCTTCAAGGTAGCATGAACGCAGCCTTCCAAACGGGAAAGCAAGGCTACTTGCAGCAGGCCCCCGTTTCCGTGGGCGCACTCAGCAGACATCCCCGTGGTTTCTAGCAAGCCCAGAGACACAGGTCACCCTGAGTTTCCTTCCCTCAATCAACTTCTCGAAGTAAGGTGTTCTGCATCAAGCGAACTGCCTCAACCAAGGAACGCCGTAGCTGCTCCTCCGGGCCTGTGGCTATTCAAAGCCTGCAGTGCCACAGGAGGAAGGGGACTTACATGGCAGTAAGAACGCAAGCCGACTCTCTCTGGGAGGCACGGTGACTTCAGGCAGGAGGTCCTAGGTGGAATGCGAAGCCGAGGGTTTCTCTGAGTTCAGCTCAGCCTGGGGTAATGCGTAAGACTTCGACGCCCTGTGGGACGTGCCAGAACGGTGTCCGTGAACGTGTGCGTGTGCTGAGGACCTTAAGCTGCTCCCAAGGAGAGTGCAGCGCGTTTCCCTACGCTCGGCATACACAGAGGGCCTCTAAAGGGCTACGGGCCTGGATATTGCTTAGCAGACCCTGGTGGGCCTGGCGGTACTCAGTGTTCCTGCCGGGAACAGGGGGCCCGCGCCAGCCTCCTAGGTGTCCAGAAAACCCTGCTGCCGTTGAAGGTGCCCAGAGCCGAGGCCGCCGCCTCATGGCAACTGCTGCACGCCTCCGCTTCTGCACCGCCACTCGGGGCCTTACTTCCAGGCCTGTGTTCGTGCTGGGCGTGCCCTTAGCGACACGGCATGGTAAGATGCTGACTTTCTCCTCGGGCAGAGTGACTTCAGGTACGAGGTCCTCGAAGTATTCAAAGCACAGTGTTTTCCCATGGCAGCTCACACAAGGGCCATGACAAAGCGGACTCACCCGAAATGCTGTCCTGAGGCTCTTCGAGGGCTCTGGAAATGTAGCGCTCCTCGAGGGACGTCCAGTGTGTAGCCCATCGCGCGGCACGCACAGAGGGCCTCCGGGGGTGGGGGAGTGGGGTCAACCAATGGGCCTCGAAGTGGCTCAGCCACCCCACAGGGGTCTGGAGGTACTCGGTGAACTTGGAGGGAAAGTGATGCATACCCGAGAGGCCTAGGAGTCCTCCAAAGTGTACTACTTCCTTTAAAATAAAGCCTCTAAGCGACTGAGAACTCATGGAGACAGCTGCCTGCTTCCCTTTCTGCACGGCTACTAGGGACCTACGCTAGAGGCAACTTGTCACGTTGAGGTTCCCTCTAGCTCTAGAGCTTGTCAGGCGGACCAGAGCCGCGGCCATGGAATCAGCTGGTTTAGACAGAGCAGACTCATAACGTTCCCCGAAGCACTCTGACAGGGCTAACAGGCCTGTCGAGAGCAGGGAATGTCAGGTAGCTTCAAGGCAGCATGAACGCAGCCTTCCAAACGGGAAAGCAAGGCTACTTGCAGCAGGCCCCCGTTTCCGTGGGCGCACTCAGCAGACATCCCCGTGGTTTCTAGCAAGCCCAGAGACACAGGTCACCCTGAGTTTCCTTCCCTCAATCAACTTCTCGAAGTAAGGTGTTCTGCATCAAGCGAACTGCCTCAACCAAGGAACGCCGTAGCTTCTCCTCTGGGCCTGTGGCTATTCAAAGCCTGCAGTGCCACAGGAGGAAGGGGACTTACATGGCAGTAAGAACGCAAGCCGACTCTCTCTGGGAGGCACGGTGACTTCAGGCAGGAGGTCCTAGGTGGAATGCGAAGCCGAGGGTTTCTCTGAGTTCAGCTCAGCCTGGGGTAATGCGTAAGACTTCGACGCCCTGTGGGACGTGCCAGAACGGTGTCCGTGAACGTGTGCGAGTGCTGAGGACCTTAAGCTGCTCCCAAGGAGAGTGCAGCGCGTTTCCCTACGCTCGGCATACACAGAGGGCCTCTAAAGGGCTACGGGCCTGGATGTTGCTTAGCAGACCCAGGTGGGCCTGGCGGTACTCAGTGTTCGTGCCGGGAACAGGGGGCCCACGCCAGCCTCCTAGGTGTCCAGAAAACCCTGCTGCCGTTGAAGGTGCCCAGAGCCGAGGCCGCCGCCTCATGGCAACTGCTGCACGCCTCCGCTCTGCACCGCCACTCGGGGCCTTACTTCCAGGCCTGTGTTCGTGCTGGGCGTGCCCTTAGCGACACGGCATGGTAAGATGCTGACTTTCTCCTCGGGCAGAGTGACTTCAGGTACGAGGTCCTCGAAGTATTCAAAGCACAGTGTTTTCCCATGGCAGCTCACACAAGGGCCATGACCAAGTCGGACTCACCCGAAATGCTGTCCTGAGGCTGTTCGAGGGCTCTGGAAATGTAGCGCTCCTCGAGGGACGTCCAGTGTGTAGCCCATCGCGCGGCACGCACAGAGGGCCTCCGGGGGTGGGGGAGTGGGGTCAACCAATGGGCCTCGAAGTGGCTCAGCCGCCCCACAGGGGTCTGGAGGTACTCGGTGAACTTGGAGGGAAAGTGATGCATACCCGAGAGGCCTAGGAGTCCTCCAAAGTGTACTACTTCCTTTAAAATAAAGCCTCTAAGCGACTGAGAACTCATGGAGACAGCTGCCTGCCTCCCTTTCTGCACGGCTACTAGGGGCCTACGCTGGAGGCAACTTGTCACGTTGAGGTTCCCTCTAGCTCTAGAGCTTGTCAGGCGGACCAGAGCCGCGGCCATGGAAGCACCTGGTTTAGACAGAGCAGACTCATAACGTTCCCCGAAGCACTCTGACAGGGCTAACAGGCCTGTCGAGAGCAGGGAATGTCAGGTAGCTTCAAGGCAGCATGAACGCAGCCTTCCAAACGGGAAAGCAAGGCTACTTGCAGCAGGCCCCGGTTTCCGTGGGCGCACTCAGCAGACATCCCCGTGGTTTCTAGCAAGCCCAGAGACACAGGTCACCCTGAGTTTCCTTCCCTCAATCAACTTCTCGAAGTAAGGTGTTCTGCATCAAGCGAACTGCCTCAACCAAAGAACGCCGTAGCTTCTCCTCTGGGCCTGTGGCTATTCAAAGCCTGCAGTGCCACAGGAGGAAGGGGACTTACATGGCAGTAAGAACGCAAGCCGACTCTCTCTGGGAGGCACGGTGACTTCAGGCAGGAGGTCCTAGGTGGAATGCGAAGCCGAGGGTTTCTCTGAGTTCAGCTCAGCCTGGGGTAATGCGTAAGACTTCGACGCCATGTGGGACGTGCCAGAACGGTGTCCGTGAACGTGTGCGAGTGCTGAGGACCTTAAGCTCCTCCCAAGGAGAGTGCAGCGCGTTTCCCTACGCTCGGCATACACAGAGGGCCTCTAAAGGGCTACGGGCCTGGATGTTGCTTAGCAGACCCAGGTGGGCCTGGCGGTACTCAGTGTTCGTGCCGGGAACAGGGGGCCCGCGCCAGCCTCCTAGGTGTCCAGAAAACCCTGCTGCCGTTGAAGGTGCCCAGAGCCGAGGCCGCCGCCTCATGGCAACTGCTGCACGCCTCCGCTCTGCACCGCCACTCGGGGCCTTACTTCCAGGCCTGTGTTCGTGCTGGGCGTGCCCTTAGCGACACGGCATGGTAAGATGCTGACTTTCTCCTCGGGCAGAGTGACTTCAGGTACGAGGTCCTCGAAGTATTCAAAGCACAGTGTTTTCCCATGGCAGCTCACACAAGGGCCATGACAAAGTCGGACTCACCCGAAATGCTGTCCTGAGGCTGTTCGAGGGCTCTGGAAATGTAGCGCTCCTCGAGGGACGTCCAGGGTGTAGCCCATCGAGCGGCACGCACAGAGGGCCTCCGGGGGTGGGGGAGTGGGGTCAACCAATGGGCCTCGAAGTTGCTCAGCCGCCCCACAGGGATCTGGAGGTACTCGGTGAACTTGGAGGGAAAGTGATGCATACCCGAGAGGCCTAGGAGTCCTCCAAAGTGTACTACTTCCTTTAAAATAAAGCCTCTAAGCGACTGAGAACTCATGGAGACAGCTGCCTGCCTCCCTTTCTGCACGGCTACTAGGGGCCTACGCTGGAGGCAACTTGTCACGTTGAGGTTCCCTCTAGCTCTAGAGCTTCTCAGGCGGACCAGAGCTGCGGCCATGGAAGCACCTGGTTTAGACAGAGCAGACTCATAACGTTCCCCGAAGCACTCTGACAGGGCTAAGAGGTCTGTCGAGAGCAGGGAATGTCAGGTAGCTTCAAGGCAGCATGAACGCAGCCTTCCAAACGGGAAAGCAAGGCTACTTGCAGCAGGCCCCCGTTTCCGTGGGCGCACTCAGCAGACATCCCCGTGGTTTCTAGCAAGCCCAGAGACACAGGTCACCCTGAGTTTCCTTCCCTGAATCAACTTCTCGAAGTAAGGTGTTCTGCATCAAGCGAACTGCCTCAACCAAGGAACGCCGTAGCTTCTCCTCTGGGCCTGTGGCTATTCAAAGCCTGCAGTGCCACAGTAGGAAGAGGACTTACATGGCAGTAAGAACGCAAGCCGACTCTCTCTGGGAGGCACGGTGACTTCAGGCAGGAGGTCCTAGGTGGAATGCGAAGCCGAGGGTTTCTCTGAGTTCAGCTCAGCCTGGGGTAATGCGTAAGACTTCGACGCCCTGTGGGACGTGCCAGAACGGTGTCCGTGAACGTGTGCGAGTGCTGAGGACCTTAAGCTGCTCCCAAGGAGAGTGCAGCGCGTTTCCCTACGCTCGGCATACACAGAGGGCCTCTAAAGGGCTACGGGCCTGGATGTTGCTTAGCAGACCCAGGTGGGCCTGGCGGTACTCAGTGTTCGTGCCGGGAACAGGGGGCCCGCGCCAGCCTCCTAGGTGTCCAGAAAACCCTGCTGCCGTTGAAGGTGCCCAGAGCCGAGGCCGCCGCCTCATGGCAACTGCTGCACGCCTCCGCTCTGCACCACCACTCGGGGCCTTAATTCCAGGCCTGTGTTCGTGCTGGGGGTGCCCTTAGCGACACGGCATGGTAAGATGCTGACTTTCTCCTCGGGCAGAGTGACTTCAGGTACGAGGTCCTCGAAGTATTCAAAGCACAGTGTTTTCCCATGGCAGCTCACACAAGGGCCATGACAAAGTCGGACTCACCCGAAATGCTGTCCTGAGGCTGTTCGAGGGCTCTGGAAATGTAGCGCTCCTCGAGGGACGTCCAGTGTGTAGCCCATCGCGCGGCACGCACAGAGGGCCTCCGGGGGTGGGGGAGTGGGGTCAACCAATGGGCCTCGAAGTGGCTCAGCCGCCCCACAGGGGTCTGGAGGTACTCGGTGAACTTGGAGGGAAAGTGATGCATACCCGAGAGGCCTAGGAGTCCTCCAAAGTGTACTACTTCCTTTAAAATAAAGCCTCTAAGCGACTGAGAACTCATGGAGACAGCTGCCTGCCTCCCTTTCTGCACGGCTACTAGGGGCCTACGCTGGAGGCAACTTGTCACGTTGAGGTTCCCTCTAGCTCTAGAGCTTGTCAGGCGGACCAGAGCCGCGGCCATGGAAGCACCTGGTTTAGACAGAGCAGACTCATAACGTTCCCCGAAGCACTCTGACAGGGCTAACAGGCCTGTCGAGAGCAGGGAATGTCAGGTAGCTTCAAGGCAGCATGAACGCAGCCTTCCAAACGGGAAAGCAAGGCTACTTGCAGCAGGCCCCCGTTTCCGTGGGCGCACTCAGCAGACATCCCCGTGGTTTCTAGCAAGCCCAGAGACACAGGTCACCCTGAGTTTCCTTCCCTCAATCAACTTCTCGAAGTAAGGTGTTCTGCATCAAGCGAACTGCCTCAACCAAGGAACGCCGTAGCTTCTCCTCTGGACCTGTGGCTATTCAAAGCCTGCAGTGCCACAGGAGGAAGGGGACTTACATGGCAGTAAGAACGCAAGCCGACTCTCTCTGGGAGGCACGGTGACTTCAGGCAGGAGCTCCTATGTGGAATACGAAGCCGAGGGTTTCTCTGAGTTCAGCTCAGCCTGGGGTAATGCGTAAGACTTCGACGCCCTGTGGGACGTGCCAGAACGGTGTCCGTGAACGTGTGCGAGTGCTGAGGACCTTAAGCTGCTCCCAAGGAGAGTGCAGCGCGTTTCCCTACGCTCGGCATACACAGAGGGCCTCTAAAGGGCTACGGGCCTGGATGTTGCTTAGCAGACCCAGGTGGGCCTGGCGGTACTCAGTGTTCGTGCCGGGAACAGGGGGCCCGCGCCAGCCTCCTAGGTGTCCAGAAAACCCTGCTGCCGTTGAAGGTGCCCAGAGCCGAGGCCGCCGCCTCATGGCAACTGCTGCACGCCTCCGCTTCTGCACCGCCACTCGGGGCCTTACTTCCAGGCCTGTGTTCGTGCTGGGCGTGCCCTTAGCGACACGGCATGGTAAGATGCTGACTTTCTCCTCGGGCAGAGTGACTTCAGGTACGAGGTCCTCGAAGTATTCAAAGCACAGTGTTTTCCCATGGCAGCTCACACAAGGGCTATGACAAAGTCGGACTCACCCGAAATGCTGTCCTGAGGCTGTTCGAGGGCTCTGGAAATGTAGCGCTCCTCGAGGGACGTCCAGTGTGTAGCCCATCGCGCGGCACGCACAGAGGGCCTCCGGGGGTGGGGGAGTGGGGTCAACCAATGGGCCTCGAAGTGGCTCAGCCGCCCCACAGGGGTCTGGAGGTACTCGGTGAACTTGGAGGGAAAGTGATACATACCCGAGAGGCCTAGGAGTCCTCCAAAGTGTACTACTTCCTTTAAAATAAAGCCTCTAAGCGACTGAGAACTCATGGAGACAGCTGCCTGCCTCCCTTTCTGCACGGCTACTAGGGGCCTACGCTGGAGGCAACTTGTCACGTTGAGGTTCCCTCTAGCTCTAGAGCTTGTCAGGCGGACCAGAGCCGCGGCCATGGAAGCACCTGGTTTAGACAGAGCAGACTCATAACGTTCCCCGAAGCACTCTGACAGGGCTAACAGGCCTGTCGAGAGCAGGGAATGTCAGGTAGCTTCAAGGCAGCATGAACGCAGCCTTCCAAACGGGAAAGCAAGGCTACTTGCAGCAGGCCCCCGTTTCCGTGGGCGCACTCAGCAGACATCCCCGTGGTTTCTAGCAAGCCCAGAGACACAGGTCACCCTGAGTTTCCTTCCCTCAATCAACTTCTCGAAGTAAGGTGTTCTGCATCAAGCGAACTGCCTCAACCAAGGAACGCCGTAGCTTCTCCTCTGGGCCTGTGGCTATTCAAAGCCTGCAGTGCCACAGGAGGAAGGGGACTTACATGGCAGTAAGAACGCAAGCCGACTCTCTCTGGGAGGCACGGTGACTTCAGGCAGGAGGTCCTAGGTGGAATGCGAAGCCGAGGGTTTCTCTGAGTTCAGCTCAGCCTGGGGTAATGCGTAAGACTTCGACGCCATGTGGGACGTGCCAGAACGGTGTCCGTGAACGTGTGCGAGTGCTGAGGACCTTAAGCTGATCCCAAGGAGAGTGCAGCGCGTTTCCCTACGCTCGGCATACACAGAGGGCCTCTAAAGGGCTACGGGCCTGGATGTTGCTTAGCAGACCCAGGTGGGCCTGGCGGTACTCAGTGTTCGTGCCGGGAACAGGGGGCCCGCGCCAGCCTCCTAGGTGTCCAGAAAACCCTGTTGCCGTTGAAGGTGCCCAGAGCCGAGGCCGCCGCCTCATGGCAACTGCTGCACGCCTCCGCTTCTGCACCGCCACTCGGGGCCTTACTTCCAGGCCTGTGTTCGTGCTGGGCGTGCCCTTAGCGACACGGCATGGTAAGATGCTGACTTTCTCCTCGGGCAGAGTGACTTCAGGTACGAGGTCCTCGAAGTATTCAAAGCACAGTGTTTTCCCATGGCAGCTCACACAAGGGCCATGACAAAGTCGGACTCACCCGAAATGCTGTCCTGAGGCTCTTCGAGGGCTCTGGAAATGTAGCGCTCCTCGAGGGACGTCCAGTGTGTAGCCCATCGCGCGGCACGCACAGAGGGCCTCCGGGGGTGGGGGAGTGGGGTCAACCAATGGGCCTCGAAGTGGCTCAGCCACCCCACAGGGGTCTGGAGGTACTCGGTGAACTTGGAGGGAAAGTGATGCATACCCGAGAGGCCTAGGAGTCCTCCAAAGTGTACTACTTCCTTTAAAATAAAGCCTCTAAGCGACTGAGAACTCATGGAGACAGCTGCCTGCCTCCCTTTCTGCACGGCTACTAGGGACCTACGCTGGAGGCAACTTGTCACGTTGAGGTTCCCTCTAGCTCTAGAGCTTCTCAGGCGGACCAGAGCCGCGGCCATGGAAGCACCTGGTTTAGACAGAGCAGACTCATAACGTTCCCCGAAGCACTCTGACAGGGCTAACAGGCCTGTCGAGAGCAGAGAATGTCAGGTAGCTTCAAGGCAGCATGAACGCAGCCTTCCAAACGGGAAAGCAAGGCTACTTGCAGCAGGCCCCCGTTTCCGTGGGCGCACTCAGCAGACATCTCCGTGGTTTCTAGCAAGCCCAGAGACACAGGTCACCCTGAGTTTCCTTCCCTCAATCAACTTCTCGAAGTAAGGTGTTCTGCATCAAGCGAACTGCCTCAACCAAGGAACGCCGTAGCTTCTCCTCTGGGCCTGTGGCTATTCAAAGCCTGCAGTGCCACAGGAGGAAGGGGACTTACATGGCAGTAAGAACGCAAGCCGACTCTCTCTGGGAGGCACGGTGACTTCAGGCAGGAGGTCCTAGGTGGAATGCGAAGCCGAGGGTTTCTCTGAGTTCAGCTCAGCCTGGGGTAATGCGTAAGACTTCGACGCCCTGTGGGACGTGCCAGAACAGTGTCCGTGAACGTGTGCGAGTGCTGAGGACCTTAAGCTGCTCCCAAGGAGAGTGCAGCGCGTTTCCCTACGCTCGGCATACACAGAGGGCCTCTAAAGGGCTACGGGCCTGGATGTTGCTTAGCAGACCCAGGTGGGCCTGGCGGTACTCAGTGTTCGTGCCGGGAACAGGGGGCCCGCGCCAGCCTCCTAGGTGTCCAGAAAACCCTGCTGCCGTTGAAGGTGCCCAGAGCCGAGGCCGCCGCCTCATGGCAACTGCTGCACGCCTCCGCTCTGCACCGCCACTCGGGGCCTTACTTCCAGGCCTGTGTTCGTGCTGGGCGTGCCCTTAGCGACACGGCATGGTAAGATGCTGACTTTCTCCTCGGGCAGAGTGACTTCAGGTACGAGGTCCTCGAAGTATTCAAAGCACAGTGTTTTCCCATGGCAGCTCACACAAGGGCCATGACCAAGTCGGACTCACCCGAAATGCTGTCCTGAGGCTGTTCGAGGGCTCTGGAAATGTAGCGCTCCTCGAGGGACGTCCAGTGTGTAGCCCATCGCGCGGCACGCACAGAGGGCCTCCGGGGGTGGGGGAGTGGGGTCAACCAATGGGCCTCGAAGTGGCTCAGCCGCCCCACAGGGGTCTGGAGGTACTCGGTGAACTTGGAGGGAAAGTGATGCATACCCGAGAGGCCTAGGAGTCCTCCAAAGGGTACTACTTCCTTTAAAATAAAGCCTCTAAGCGACTGAGAACTCATGGAGACAGCTGCCTGCCTCCCTTTCTGCACGGCTACTAGGGGCCTACGCTGGAGGCAACTTGTCACGTTGAGGTTCCCTCTAGCTCTAGAGCTTGTCAGGCGGACCAGAGCCGCGGCCATGGAAGCACCTGGTTTAGACAGAGCAGACTCATAACGTTCCCCGAAGCACTGTGACAGGGCTAACAGGCCTGTCGAGAGCAGGGAATGTCAGGTAGCTTCAAGGCAGCATGAACGCTGCCTTCCAAACGGGAAAGCAAGGCTACTTGCAGCAGGCCCCCGTTTCCGTGGGCGCACTCAGCAGACATCCCCGTGGTTTCTAGCAAGCCCAGAGACACAGGTCACCCTGAGTTTCCTTCCCTGAATCAACGTCTCGAAGTAGGGTGTTCTGCATCAAGCGAACTGCCTCAACCAAGGAACGGCGTAGCAGCTCCTCTGGACCTGTGGCTATTCAAAGCCTGCAGTGCCACAGGAGGAAAGGGACTTACATGGCAGGAAGAACGCAAGCTGACTCTCTCTGGGAGGCTCGGTGACTTCAGGCAAGAGGTCCTAGGTGGAATGCGAAGCCGAGGGTTTCTCTGAGTTCAGCTCAGCCTGGGGTAATGCGTAAGACTTCGACGCCATGTGGGACGTGCCAGAACGGTGTCCGTGAACGTGTGCGAGTGCTGAGGACCTTAAGCTGCTCCCAAGGAGAGTGCAGCGCGTTTCCCTACGCTCGGCATACACAGAGGGCCTCTAAAGGGCTACGGGCCTGGATGTTGCTTAGCAGACCCAGGAGGGTCTGGCGGTAGCCAGTGTTCCTGCCGGGAACAGGGGGCCCGCGCCAGCCTCCTAGGTGTCCAGAAAACCCTGCTGCCGTTGAAGGTGCCCAGAGCCGAGGCCGCCGCCTCATGGCAACTGCTGCACGCCTCCGCTTCTGCACCGCCACTCGGGGCCTTACTTCCAGGCCTGTGTTCGTGCTGGGCGTGCCCTTAGCGACACGGCATGGTAAGATGCTGACTTTCTCCTCGGGCAGAGTGACTTCAGGTACGAGGTCCTCGAAGTATTCAAAGCACAGTGTTTTCCCATGGCAGCTCACACAAGGGCCATGACAAAGTCGGACTCACCCGAAATGCTGTCCTGAGGCTGTTCGAGGGCTCTGGAAATGTAGCGCTCCTCGAGGGACGTCCAGTGTGTAGCCCATCGCGCGGCACGCACAGAGGGCCTCCGGGGGTGGGGGAGTGGGGTCAACCAATGGGCCTCGAAGTTGCTCAGCCGCCCCACAGGGATCTGGAGGTACTCGGTGAACTTGGAGGGAAAGTGATGCATACCCGAGAGGCCTAGGAGTCCTCCAAAGGGTACTACTTCCTTTAAAATAAAGCCTCTAAGCGACTGAGAACTCATGGAGACAGCTGCCTGCCTCCCTTTCTGCACGGCTACTAGGGGCCTACGCTGGAGGCAACTTGTCACGTTGAGGTTCCCTCTAGCTCTAGAGCTTGTCAGGCGGACCAGAGCCGCGGCCATGGAAGCACCTGGTTTAGACAGAGCAGACTCATAACGTTCCCCGAAGCACTGTGACAGGGCTAACAGGCCTGTCGAGAGCAGGGAATGTCAGGTAGCTTCAAGGCAGCATGAACGCTGCCTTCCAAACGGGAAAGCAAGGCTACTTGCAGCAGGCCCCCGTTTCCGTGGGCGCACTCAGCAGACATCCCCGTGGTTTCTAGCAAGCCCAGAGACACAGGTCACCCTGAGTTTCCTTCCCTGAATCAACGTCTCGAAGTAGGGTGTTCTGCATCAAGCGAACTGCCTCAACCAAGGAACGGCGTAGCAGCTCCTCTGGACCTGTGGCTATTCAAAGCCTGCATTGCCACAGGAGGAAAGGGACTTACATGGCAGTAAGAACGCAAGCCGACTCTCTCTGGGAGGCTCGGTGACTTCAGGCAAGAGGTCCTAGGTGGAATGCGAAGCCGAGGGTTTCTCTGAGTTCAGCTCAGCCTGGGGTAATGCGTAAGACTTCGACGCCATGTGGGACGTGCCAGAACGGTGTCCGTGAACGTGTGCGAGTGCTGAGGACCTTAAGCTGCTCCCAAGGAGAGTGCAGCGCGTTTCCCTACGCTCGGCATACACAGAGGGCCTCTAAAGGGCTACGGGCCTGGATGTTGCTTAGCAGACCCAGGTGGGCCTGGCGGTACTCAGTGTTCCTGCCGGGAACAGGGGGCCCGCGCCAGCCTCCTAGGTGTCCAGAAAACCCTGCTGCCGTTGAAGATGCCCAGAGCCGAGGCCGCCGCCTCATGGCAACTGCTGCACGCCTCCGCTTCTGCACCGCCACTCGGGGCCTTACTTCCAGGCCTGTGTTCGTGCTGGGCGTGCCCTTAGCGACACGGCATGGTAAGATGCTGACTTTCTCCTCGGGCAGAGTGACTTCAGGTACGAGGTCCTCGAAGTATTCAAAGCACAGTGTTTTCCCATGGCAGCTCACACAAGGGCCATGACAAAGTCGGACTCACCCGAAATGCTGTCCTGAGGCTGTTCGAGGGCTCTGGAAATGTAGCGCTCCTCGAGGGACGTCCAGTGTGTAGCCCATCGCGCGGCACGCACAGAGGGCCTCGGGGGTGGGGGTGGGAGGGTCAACGAATGGGCCTCGAAGTTGCTCAGCCGCCCCACAGGGGTCTGGAGGTACTCGGTGAACTTGGAGGGAAAGTGATGCATACCCGAGAGGCCTAGGAGTCCTCCAAAGTGTACTACTTCCTTTAAAATAAAGCCTCTAAGCGACTGAGAACTCATGGAGACAGCTGCCTGCCTCCCTTTCTGCACGGCTACTAGGGGCCTACGCTGGAGGCAACTTGTCACGTTGAGGTTCCCTCTAGCTCTAGAGCTTGTCAGGCGGACCAGAGCCGCGGCCATGGAAGCACCTGGTTTAGACAGAGCAGACTCATAACGTTCCCCGAAGCACTGTGACAGGGCTAACAGGCCTGTCGAGAGCAGGGAATGTCACGTAGCTTCAAGGTAGCATGAACGCAGCCTTCCAAACGGGAAAGCAAGGCTACTTGCAGCAGGCCCCCGTTTCCGTGGGCGCACTCAGCAGACATCCCCGTGGTTTCTAGCAAGCCCAGAGACACAGGTCACCCTGAGTTTCCTTCCCTCAATCAACTTCTCGAAGTAAGGTGTTCTGCATCAAGCGAACTGCCTCAACCAAGGAACGCCGTAGCTGCTCCTCCGGGCCTGTGGCTATTCAAAGCCTGCAGTGCCACAGGAGGAAGGGGACTTACATGGCAGTAAGAACGCAAGCCGACTCTCTCTGGGAGGCACGGTGACTTCAGGCAGGAGGTCCTAGGTGGAATGCGAAGCCGAGGGTTTCTCTGAGTTCAGCTCAGCCTGGGGTAATGCGTAAGACTTCGACGCCCTGTGGGACGTGCCAGAACGGTGTCCGTGAACGTGTGCGTGTGCTGAGGACCTTAAGCTGCTCCCAAGGAGAGTGCAGCGCGTTTCCCTACGCTCGGCATACACAGAGGGCCTCTAAAGGGCTACGGGCCTGGATATTGCTTAGCAGACCCTGGTGGGCCTGGCGGTACTCAGTGTTCCTGCCGGGAACAGGGGGCCCGCGCCAGCCTCCTAGGTGTCCAGAAAACCCTGCTGCCGTTGAAGGTGCCCAGAGCCGAGGCCGCCGCCTCATGGCAACTGCTGCACGCCTCCGCTTCTGCACCGCCACTCGGGGCCTTACTTCCAGGCCTGTGTTCGTGCTGGGCGTGCCCTTAGCGACACGGCATGGTAAGATGCTGACTTTCTCCTCGGGCAGAGTGACTTCAGGTACGAGGTCCTCGAAGTATTCAAAGCACAGTGTTTTCCCATGGCAGCTCACACAAGGGCCATGACAAAGCGGACTCACCCGAAATGCTGTCCTGAGGCTCTTCGAGGGCTCTGGAAATGTAGCGCTCCTCGAGGGACGTCCAGTGTGTAGCCCATCGCGCGGCACGCACAGAGGGCCTCCGGGGGTGGGGGAGTGGGGTCAACCAATGGGCCTCGAAGTGGCTCAGCCACCCCACAGGGGTCTGGAGGTACTCGGTGAACTTGGAGGGAAAGTGATGCATACCCGAGAGGCCTAGGAGTCCTCCAAAGTGTACTACTTCCTTTAAAATAAAGCCTCTAAGCGACTGAGAACTCATGGAGACAGCTGCCTGCTTCCCTTTCTGCACGGCTACTAGGGACCTACGCTAGAGGCAACTTGTCACGTTGAGGTTCCCTCTAGCTCTAGAGCTTGTCAGGCGGACCAGAGCCGCGGCCATGGAATCAGCTGGTTTAGACAGAGCAGACTCATAACGTTCCCCGAAGCACTCTGACAGGGCTAACAGGCCTGTCGAGAGCAGGGAATGTCAGGTAGCTTCAAGGCAGCATGAACGCAGCCTTCCAAACGGGAAAGCAAGGCTACTTGCAGCAGGCCCCCGTTTCCGTGGGCGCACTCAGCAGACATCCCCGTGGTTTCTAGCAAGCCCAGAGACACAGGTCACCCTGAGTTTCCTTCCCTCAATCAACTTCTCGAAGTAAGGTGTTCTGCATCAAGTGAACTGCCTCAACCAAGGAACGCCGTAGCTTCTCCTCTGGGCCTGTGGCTATTCAAAGCCTGCAGTGCCACAGGAGGAAGGGGACTTACATGGCAGTAAGAACGCAAGCCGACTCTCTCTGGGAGGCACGGTGACTTCAGGCAGGAGGTCCTAGGTGGAATGCGAAGCCGAGGGTTTCTCTGAGTTCAGCTCAGCCTGGGGTAATGCGTAAGACTTCGACGCCCTGTGGGACGTGCCAGAACGGTGTCCGTGAACGTGTGCGAGTGCTGAGGACCTTAAGCTGCTCCCAAGGAGAGTGCAGCGCGTTTCCCTACGCTCGGCATACACAGAGGGCCTCTAAAGGGCTACGGGCCTGGATGTTGCTTAGCAGACCCTGGTGGGCCTGGCGGTACTCAGTGTTCGTGCCGGGAACAGGGGGCCCACGCCAGCCTCCTAGGTGTCCAGAAAACCCTGCTGCCGTTGAAGGTGCCCAGAGCCGAGGCCGCCGCCTCATGGCAACTGCTGCACGCCTCCGCTCTGCACCGCCACTCGGGGCCTTACTTCCAGGCCTGTGTTCGTGCTGGGCGTGCCCTTAGCGACACGGCATGGTAAGATGCTGACTTTCTCCTCGGGCAGAGTGACTTCAGGTACGAGGTCCTCGAAGTATTCAAAGCACAGTGTTTTCCCATGGCAGCTCACACAAGGGCCATGACCAAGTCGGACTCACCCGAAATGCTGTCCTGAGGCTGTTCGAGGGCTCTGGAAATGTAGCGCTCCTCGAGGGACGTCCAGTGTGTAGCCCATCGCGCGGCACGCACAGAGGGCCTCCGGGGGTGGGGGAGTGGGGTCAACCAATGGGCCTCGAAGTGGCTCAGCCGCCCCACAGGGGTCTGGAGGTACTCGGTGAACTTGGAGGGAAAGTGATGCATACCCGAGAGGCCTAGGAGTCCTCCAAAGTGTACTACTTCCTTTAAAATAAAGCCTCTAAGCGACTGAGAACTCATGGAGACAGCTGCCTGCCTCCCTTTCTGCACGGCTACTAGGGGCCTACGCTGGAGGCAACTTGTCACGTTGAGGTTCCCTCTAGCTCTAGAGCTTCTCAGGCGGACCAGAGCCGCGGCCATGGAAGCACCTGGTTTAGACAGAGCAGACTCATAACGTTCCCCGAAGCACTCTGACAGGGCTAACAGGCCTGTCGAGAGCAGAGAATGTCAGGTAGCTTCAAGGCAGCATGAACGCAGCCTTCCAAACGGGAAAGCAAGGCTACTTGCAGCAGGCCCCCGTTTCCGTGGGCGCACTCAGCAGACATCTCCGTGGTTTCTAGCAAGCCCAGAGACACAGGTCACCCTGAGTTTCCTTCCCTCAATCAACTTCTCGAAGTAAGGTGTTCTGCATCAAGCGAACTGCCTCAACCAAGGAACGCCGTAGCTTCTCCTCTGGGCCTGTGGCTATTCAAAGCCTGCAGTGCCACAGGAGGAAGGGGACTTACATGGCAGTAAGAACGCAAGCCGACTCTCTCTGGGAGGCACGGTGACTTCAGGCAGGAGGTCCTAGGTGGAATGCGAAGCCGAGGGTTTCTCTGAGTTCAGCTCAGCCTGGGGTAATGCGTAAGACTTCTACGCCCTGTGGGACGTGCCAGAACAGTGTCCGTGAACGTGTGCGAGTGCTGAGGACCTTAAGCTGCTCCCAAGGAGAGTGCAGCGCGTTTCCCTACGCTCGGCATACACAGAGGGCCTCTAAAGGGCTACGGGCCTGGATGTTGCTTAGCAGACCCAGGTGGGCCTGGCGGTACTCAGTGTTCCTGCCGGGAACAGGGGGCCCGCGCCAGCCTCCTAGGTGTCCAGAAAACCCTGCTGCCGTTGAAGGTGCCCAGAGCCGAGGCCGCCGCCTCATGGCAACTGCTGCACGCCTCCGCTCTGCACCGCCACTCGGGGCCTTACTTCCAGGCCTGTGTTCGTGCTGGGCGTGCCCTTAGCGACACGGCATGGTAAGATGCTGACTTTCTCCTCGGGCAGAGTGACTTCAGGTACGAGGTCCTCGAAGTATTCAAAGCACAGTGTTTTCCCATGGCAGCTCACACAAGGGCCATGACCAAGTCGGACTCACCCGAAATGCTGTCCTGAGGCTGTTCGAGGGCTCTGGAAATGTAGCGCTCCTCGAGGGACGTCCAGTGTGTAGCCCATCGCGCGGCACGCACAGAGGGCCTCCGGGGGTGGGGGAGTGGGGTCAACCAATGGGCCTCGAAGTGGCTCAGCCGCCCCACAGGGGTCTGGAGGTACTCGGTGAACTTGGAGGGAAAGTGATGCATACCCGAGAGGCCTAGGAGTCCTCCAAAGTGTACTACTTCCTTTAAAATAAAGCCTCTAAGCGACTGAGAACTCATGGAGACAGCTGCCTGCCTCCCTTTCTGCACGGCTACTAGGGGCCTACGCTGGAGGCAACTTGTCACGTTGAGGTTCCCTCTAGCTCTAGAGCTTGTCAGGCGGACCAGAGCCGCGGCCATGGAAGCACCTGGTTTAGACAGAGCAGACTCATAACGTTCCCCGAAGCACTCTGACAGGGCTAACAGGCCTGTCGAGAGCAGGGAATGTCAGGTAGCTTCAAGGCAGCATGAACGCAGCCTTCCAAACGGGAAAGCAAGGCTACTTGCAGCAGGCCCCCGTTTCCGTGGGCGCACTCAGCAGACATCCCCGTGGTTTCTAGCAAGCCCAGAGACACAGGTCACCCTGAGTTTCCTTCCCTCAATCAACTTCTCGAAGTAAGGTGTTCTGCATCAAGCGAACTGCCTCAACCAAAGAACGCCGTAGCTTCTCCTCTGGGCCTGTGGCTATTCAAAGCCTGCAGTGCCACAGGAGGAAGGGGACTTACATGGCAGTAAGAACGCAAGCCGACTCTCTCTGGGAGGCACGGTGACTTCAGGCAGGAGGTCCTAGGTGGAATGCGAAGCCGAGGGTTTCTCTGAGTTCAGCTCAGCCTGGGGTAATGCGTAAGACTTCGACGCCATGTGGGACGTGCCAGAACGGTGTCCGTGAACGTGTGTGAGTGCTGAGGACCTTAAGCTCCTCCCAAGGAGAGTGCAGCGCGTTTCCCTACGCTCGGCATACACAGAGGGCCTCTAAAGGGCTACGGGCCTGGATGTTGCTTAGCAGACCCAGGTGGGCCTGGCGGTACTCAGTGTTCCTGCCGGGAACAGGGGGCCCGCGCCAGCCTCCTAGGTGTCCAGAAAACCCTGCTGCCGTTGAAGGTGCCCAGAGCCGAGGCCGCCGCCTCATGGCAACTGCTGCACGCCTCCGCTCTGCACCGCCACTCGGGGCCTTACTTCCAGGCCTGTGTTCGTGCTGGGCGTGCCCTTAGCGACACGGCATGGTAAGATGCTGACTTTCTCCTCGGGCAGACTGACTTCAGGTACGAGGTCCTCGAAGTATTCAAAGCACAGTGTTTTCCCATGGCAGCTCACACAAGGGCCATGACAAAACCGGACTCACCCGAAATGCTGTCCTGAGGCTGTTCGAGGGCTCTGGAAATGTAGCGCTCCTCGAGGGACGTCCAGGGTGTAGCCCATCGAGCGGCACGCACAGAGGGCCTCCGGGGGTGGGGGAGTGGGGTCAACCAATGGGCCTCGAAGTTGCTCAGCCGCCCCACAGGGATCTGGAGGTACTCGGTGAACTTGGAGGGAAAGTGATGCATACCCGAGAGGCCTAGGAGTCCTCCAAAGTGTACTACTTCCTTTAAAATAAAGCCTCTAAGCGACTGAGAACTCATGGAGACAGCTGCCTGCCTCCCTTTCTGCACGGCTACTAGGGGCCTACGCTGGAGGCAACTTGTCACGTTGAGGTTCCCTCTAGCTCTAGAGCTTCTCAGGCGGACCAGAGCTGCGGCCATGGAAGCACCTGGTTTAGACAGAGCAGACTCATAACGTTCCCCGAAGCACTCTGACAGGGCTAAGAGGTCTGTCGAGAGCAGGGAATGTCAGGTAGCTTCAAGGCAGCATGAACGCAGCCTTCCAAACGGGAAAGCAAGGCTACTTGCAGCAGGCCCCCGTTTCCGTGGGCGCACTCAGCAGACATCCCCGTGGTTTCTAGCAAGCCCAGAGACACAGGTCACCCTGAGTTTCCTTCCCTCAATCAACTTCTCGAAGTAAGGTGTTCTGCATCAAGCGAACTGCCTCAACCAAGGAACGCCGTAGCTTCTCCTCTGGGCCTGTGGCTATTCAAAGCCTGCAGTGCCACAGTAGGAAGAGGACTTACATGGCAGTAAGAACGCAAGCCGACTCTCTCTGGGAGGCACGGTGACTTCAGGCAGGAGGTCCTAGGTGGAATGCGAAGCCGAGGGTTTCTCTGAGTTCAGCTCAGCCTGGGGTAATGCGTAAGACTTCGACGCCCTGTGGGACGTGCCAGAACGGTGTCCGTGAACGTGTGCGAGTGCTGAGGACCTTAAGCTGCTCCCAAGGAGAGTGCAGCGCGTTTCCCTACGCTCGGCATACACAGAGGGCCTCTAAAGGGCTACGGGCCTGGATGTTGCTTAGCAGACCCAGGTGGGCCTGGCGGTACTCAGTGTTCGTGCCGGGAACAGGGGGCCCGCGCCAGCCTCCTAGGTGTCCAGAAAACCCTGCTGCCGTTGAAGGTGCCCAGAGCCGAGGCCGCCGCCTCATGGCAACTGTTGCACGCCTCCGCTCTGCACCGCCACTCGGGGCCTTACTTCCAGGCCTGTGTTCGTGCTGGGCGTGCCCTTAGCGACACGGCATGGTAAGATGCTGACTTTCTCCTCGGGCAGAGTGACTTCAGGTACGAGGTCCTCGAAGTATTCAAAGCACAGTGTTTTCCCATGGCAGCTCACACAAGGGCCATGACAAAGTCGGACTCACCCGAAATGCTGTCCTGAGGCTGTTCGAGGGCTCTGGAAATGTAGCGCTCCTCGAGGGACGTCCAGTGTGTAGCCCATCGCGCGGCACGCACAGAGGGCCTCCGGGGGTGGGGGAGTGGGGTCAACCAATGGGCCTCGAAGTGGCTCAGCCGCCCCACAGGGGTCTGGAGGTACTCGGTGAACTTGGAGGGAAAGTGATGCATACCCGAGAGGCCTAGGAGTCCTCCAAAGTGTACTACTTCCTTTAAAATAAAGCCTCTAAGCGACTGAGAACTCATGGAGACAGCTGCCTGCCTCCCTTTCTGCACGGCTACTAGGGGCCTACGCTGGAGGCAACTTGTCACGTTGAGGTTCCCTCTAGCTCTAGAGCTTGTCAGGCGGACCAGAGCCGCGGCCATGGAAGCACCTGGTTTAGACAGAGCAGACTCATAACGTTCCCCGAAGCACTCTGACAGGGCTAACAGGCCTGTCGAGAGCAGGGAATGTCAGGTAGCTTCAAGGCAGCATGAACGCAGCCTTCCAAACGGGAAAGCAAGGCTACTTGCAGCAGGCCCCCGTTTCCGTGGGCGCACTCAGCAGACATCCCCGTGGTTTCTAGCAAGCCCAGAGACACAGGTCACCCTGAGTTTCCTTCCCTCAATCAACTTCTCGAAGTAAGGTGTTCTGCATCAAGCGAACTGCCTCAACCAAGGAACGCCGTAGCTTCTCCTCTGGGCCTGTGGCTATTCAAAGCCTGCAGTGCCACAGGAGGAAGGGGACTTACATGGCAGTAAGAACGCAAGCCGACTCTCTCTGGGAGGCACGGTGACTTCAGGCAGGAGGTCCTAGGTGGAATGCGAAGCCGAGGGTTTCTCTGAGTTCAGCTCAGCCTGGGGTAATGCGTAAGACTTCGACGCCATGTGGGACGTGCCAGAACGGTGTCCGTGAACGTGTGCGAGTGCTGAGGACCTTAAGCTGCTCCCAAGGAGAGTGCAGCGCGTTTCCCTACGCTCGGCATACACAGAGGGCCTCTAAAGGGCTACGGGCCTGGATGTTGCTTAGCAGACCCAGGTGGGCCTGGCGGTACTCAGTGTTCCTGCCGGGAACAGGGGGCCCGCGCCAGCCTCCTAGGTGTCCAGAAAACCCTGCTGCCGTTGAAGGTGCCCAGAGCCGAGGCCGCCGCCTCATGGCAACTGCTGCACGCCTCCGCTTCTGCACCGCCACTCGGGGCCTTACTTCCAGGCCTGTGTTCGTGCTGGGCGTGCCCTTAGCGACACGGCATGGTAAGATGCTGACTTTCTCCTCGGGCAGAGTGACTTCAGGTACGAGGTCCTCGAAGTATTCAAAGCACAGTGTTTTCCCATGGCAGCTCACACAAGGGCCATGACCAAGTCGGACTCACCCGAAATGCTGTCCTGAGGCTGTTCGAGGGCTCTGGAAATGTAGCGCTCCTCGAGGGACGTCCAGTGTGTAGCCCATCGCGCGGCACGCACAGAGGGCCTCCGGGGGTGGGGGAGTGGGGTCAACCAATGGGCCTCGAAGTGGCTCAGCCGCCCCACAGGGGTCTGGAGGTACTCGGTGAACTTGGAGGGAAAGTGATGCATACCCGAGAGGCCTAGGAGTCCTCCAAAGTGTACTACTTCCTTTAAAATAAAGCCTCTAAGCGACTGAGAACTCATGGAGACAGCTGCCTGCCTCCCTTTCTGCACGGCTACTAGGGGCCTACGCTGGAGGCAACTTGTCACGTTGAGGTTCCCTCTAGCTCTAGAGCTTGTCAGGCGGACCAGAGCCGCGGCCATGGAAGCACCTGGTTTAGACAGAGCAGACTCATAACGTTCCCCGAAGCACTCTGACAGGGCTAACAGGCCTGTCGAGAGCAGGGAATGTCAGGTAGCTTCAAGGCAGCATGAACGCAGCCTTCCAAATGGGAAAGCAAGGCTACTTGCAGCAGGCCCCCGTTTCCGTGGGCGCACTCAGCAGACATCCCCGTGGTTTCTAGCAAGCCCAGAGACACAGGTCACCCTGAGTTTCCTTCCCTCAATCAACTTCTCGAAGTAAGGTGTTCTGCATCAAGCGAACTGCCTCAACCAAGGAACGCCGTAGCTTCTCCTCTGGGCCTGTGGCTATTCAAAGCCTGCAGTGCCACAGGAGGAAGGGGACTTACATGGCAGTAAGAACGCAAGCCGACTCTCTCTGGGAGGCACGGTGACTTCAGGCAGGAGGTCCTAGGTGGAATGCGAAGCCGAGGGTTTCTCTGAGTTCAGCTCAGCCTGGGGTAATGCGTAAGACTTCGACGCCATGTGGGACGTGCCAGAACGGTGTCCGTGAACGTGTGCGAGTGCTGAGGACCTTAAGCTGCTCCCAAGGAGAGTGCAGCGCGTTTCCCTACGCTCGGCATACACAGAGGGCCTCTAAAGGGCTACGGGCCTGGATGTTGCTTAGCAGACCCAGGTGGGCCTGGCGGTACTCAGTGTTCGTGCCGGGAACAGGGGGCCCGCGCCAGCCTCCTAGGTGTCCAGAAAACCCTGCTGCCGTTGAAGGTGCCCAGAGCCGAGGCCGCCGCCTCATGGCAACTGCTGCACGCCTCCGCTTCTGCACCGCCACTCGGGGCCTTACTTCCAGGCCTGTGTTCGTGCTGGGCGTGCCCTTAGCGACACGGCATGGTAAGATGCTGACTTTCTCCTCGGGCAGAGTGACTTCAGGTACGAGGTCCTCGAAGTATTCAAAGCACAGTGTTTTCCCATGGCAGCTCACACAAGGGCCATGACCAAGTCGGACTCACCCGAAATGCTGTCCTGAGGCTGTTCGAGGGCTCTGGAAATGTAGCGCTCCTCGAGGGACGTCCAGTGTGTAGCCCATCGCGCGGCACGCACAGAGGGCCTCCGGGGGTGGGGGAGTGGGGTCAACCAATGGGCCTCGAAGTGGCTCAGCCGCCCCACAGGGGTCTGGAGGTACTCGGTGAACTTGGAGGGAAAGTGATGCATACCCGAGAGGCCTAGGAGTCCTCCAAAGTGTACTACTTCCTTTAAAATAAAGCCTCTAAGCGACTGAGAACTCATGGAGACAGCTGCCTGCCTCCCTTTCTGCACGGCTACTAGGGGCCTACGCTGGAGGCAACTTGTCACGTTGAGGTTCCCTCTAGCTCTAGAGCTTGTCAGGCGGACCAGAGCCGCGGCCATGGAAGCACCTGGTTTAGACAGAGCAGACTCATAACGTTCCCCGAAGCACTCTGACAGGGCTAACAGGCCTGTCGAGAGCAGGGAATGTCAGGTAGCTTCAAGGCAGCATGAACGCAGCCTTCCAAACGGGAAAGCAAGGCTACTTGCAGCAGGCCCCCGTTTCCGTGGGCGCACTCAGCAGACATCCCCGTGGTTTCTAGCAAGCCCAGAGACACAGGTCACCCTGAGTTTCCTTCCCTCAATCAACTTCTCGAAGTAAGGTGTTCTGCATCAAGCGAACTGCCTCAACCAAGGAACGCCGTAGCTTCTCCTCTGGGCCTGTGGCTATTCAAAGCCTGCAGTGCCACAGGAGGAAGGGGACTTACATGGCAGTAAGAACGCAAGCCGACTCTCTCTGGGAGGCACGGTGACTTCAGGCAGGAGGTCCTAGGTGGAATGCGAAGCCGAGGGTTTCTCTGAGTTCAGCTCAGCCTGGGGTAATGCGTAAGACTTCGACGCCATGTGGGACGTGCCAGAACGGTGTCCGTGAACGTGTGCGAGTGCTGAGGACCTTAAGCTGCTCCCAAGGAGAGTGCAGCGCGTTTCCCTACGCTCGGCATACACAGAGGGCCTCTAAAGGGCTACGGGCCTGGATGTTGCTTAGCAGACCCAGGTGGGCCTGGCGGTACTCAGTGTTCGTGCCGGGAACAGGGGGCCCGCGCCAGCCTCCTAGGTGTCCAGAAAACCCTGCTGCCGTTGAAGGTGCCCAGAGCCGAGGCCGCCGCCTCATGGCAACTGCTGCACGCCTCCGCTTCTGCACCGCCACTCGGGGCCTTACTTCCAGGCCTGTGTTCGTGCTGGGCGTGCCCTTAGCGACACGGCATGGTAAGATGCTGACTTTCTCCTCGGGCAGAGTGACTTCAGGTACGAGGTCCTCGAAGTATTCAAAGCACAGTGTTTTCCCATGGCAGCTCACACAAGGGCCATGACAAAGTCGGACTCACCCGAAATGCTGTCCTGAGGCTGTTCGAGGGCTCTGGAAATGTAGCGCTCCTCGAGGGACGTCCAGTGTGTAGCCCATCGCGCGGCACGCACAGAGGGCCTCCGGGGGTGGGGGGGTGGGGTCAACCAATGGGCCTCGAAGTGGCTCAGCCGCCCCACAGGGGTCTGGAGGTACTCGGTGAACTTGGAGGGAAAGTGATGCATACCCGAGAGGCCTAGGAGTCCTCCAAAGTGTACTACTTCCTTTAAAATAAAGCCTCTAAGCGACTGAGAACTCATGGAGACAGCTGCCTGCCTCCCTTTCTGCATGGCTACTAGGGGCCTACGCTGGAGGCAACTTGTCACGTTGAGGTTCCCTCTAGCTCTAGAGCTTGTCAGGCGGACCAGAGCCGCGGCCATGGAAGCACCTGGTTTAGACAGAGCAGACTCATAACGTTCCCCGAAGCACTCTGACAGGGCTAACAGGCCTGTCGAGAGCAGGGAATGTCAGGTAGCTTCAAGGCAGCATGAACGCAGCCTTCCAAACGGGAAATCAAGGCTACTTGCAGCAGGCCCCCGTTTCCGTGGGCGCACTCAGCAGACATCCCTGTGGTTTTCAGCAAGCCCAGAGACACAGGTCACCCTGAGTTTCCTTCCCTGAATCAACTTCTCGAAGTAAGGTGTTCTGCATCAAGCGAACTGCCTCAACCAAGGAACGCCGTAGCTTCTCCTCTGGGCCTGTGGCTATTCAAAGCCTGCAGTGCCACAGGAGGAAGGGGACTTACATGGCAGTAAGAACGCAAGCCGACTCTCTCTGGGAGGCACGGTGACTTCAGGCAGGAGGTCCTAGGTGGAATGCGAAGCCGAGGGTTTCTCTGAGTTCAGCTCAGCCTGGGGTAATGCGTAAGACTTCGACGCCATGTGGGACGTGCCAGAACGGTGTCCGTGAACGTGTGCGAGTGCTGAGGACCTTAAGCTGCTCCCAAGGAGAGTGCAGCGCGTTTCCCTACGCTCGGCATACACAGAGGGCCTCTAAAGGGCTACGGGCCTGGATGTTGCTTAGCAGACCCAGGTGGGCCTGGCAGTACTCAGTGTTCCTGCCGGGAACAGGGGGCCCGCGCCAGCCTCCTAGGTGTCCAGAAAACCCTGCTGCCGTTGAAGGTGCCCAGAGCCGAGGCCGCCGCCTCATGGCAACTGCTGCATGCCTCCGCTTCTGCACCGCCACTCGGGGCCTTACTTCCAGGCCTGTGTTTGTGCTGGGCGTGCCCTTAGCGACACGGCATGGTAAGATGCTGACTTTCTCCTCGGGCAGAGTGACTTCAGGTACGAGGTCCTCGAAGTATTCAAAGCACAGTGTTTTCCCATGGCAGCTCACACAAGGGCCATGACAAAGTCGGACTCACCCGAAATGCTGTCCTGAGGCTGTTCGAGGGCTCTGGAAATGTAGCGCTCCTCGAGGGACGTCCAGTGTGTAGCCCATCGCGCGGCACGCACAGAGGGCCTCCGGGGGTGGGGGAGTGGGGTCAACCAATGGGCCTCGAAGTGGCTCAGCCGCCCCACAGGGGTCTGGAGGTACTCGGTGAACTTGGAGGGAAAGTGATGCATACCCGAGAGGCCTAGGAGTCCTCCAAAGTGTACTACTTCCTTTAAAATAAAGCCTCTAAGCGACTGAGAACTCATGGAGACAGCTGCCTGCCTCCCTTTCTGCACGGCTACTAGGGGCCTACGCTGGAGGCAACTTGTCACGTTGAGGTTCCCTCTAGCTCTAGAGCTTGTCAGGCGGACCAGAGCCGCGGCCATGGAAGCACCTGGTTTAGACAGAGCAGACTCATAACGTTCCCCGAAGCACTCTGACAGGGCTAACAGGCCTGTCGAGAGCAGGGAATGTCAGGTAGCTTCAAGGCAGCATGAACGCAGCCTTCCAAACGGGAAAGCAAGGCTACTTGCAGCAGGCCCCCGTTTCCGTGGGCGCACTCAGCAGACATCCCCGTGGTTTCTAGCAAGCCCAGAGACACAGGTCACCCTGAGTTTCCTTCCCTCAATCAACTTCTCGAAGTAAGGTGTTCTGCATCAAGCGAACTGCCTCAACCAAGGAACGCCGTAGCTTCTCCTCTGGGCCTGTGGCTATTCAAAGCCTGCAGTGCCACAGGAGGAAGGGGACTTACATGGCAGTAAGAACGCAAGCCGACTCTCTCTGGGAGGCACGGTGACTTCAGGCAGGAGGTCCTAGGTGGAATGCGAAGCCGAGGGTTTCTCTGAGTTCAGCTCAGCCTGGGGTAATGCGTAAGACTTCGACGCCATGTGGGACGTGCCAGAACGGTGTCCGTGAACGTGTGCGAGTGCTGAGGACCTTAAGCTGCTCCCAAGGAGAGTGCAGCGCGTTTCCCTACGCTCGGCATACACAGAGGGCCTCTAAAGGGCTACGGGCCTGGATGTTGCTTAGCAGACCCAGGTGGGCCTGGCGGTACTCAGTGTTCGTGCCGGGAACAGGGGGCCCGCGCCAGCCTCCTAGGTGTCCAGAAAACCCTGCTGCCGTTGAAGGTGCCCAGAGCCGAGGCCGCCGCCTCATGGCAACTGCTGCACGCCTCCGCTTCTGCACCGCCACTCGGGGCCTTACTTCCAGGCCTGTGTTCGTGCTGGGCGTGCCCTTAGCGACACGGCATGGTAAGATGCTGACTTTCTCCTCGGGCAGAGTGACTTCAGGTACGAGGTCCTCGAAGTATTCAAAGCACAGTGTTTTCCCATGGCAGCTCACACAAGGGCCATGACAAAGTCGGACTCACCCGAAATGCTGTCCTGAGGCTGTTCGAGGGCTCTGGAAATGTAGCGCTCCTCGAGGGACGTCCAGTGTGTAGCCCATCGCGCGGCACGCACAGAGGGCCTCCGGGGGTGGGGGAGTGGGGTCAACCAATGGGCCTCGAAGTGGCTCAGCCGCCCCACAGGGGTCTGGAGGTACTCGGTGAACTTGGAGGGAAAGTGATGCATACCCGAGAGGCCTAGGAGTCCTCCAAAGTGTACTACTTCCTTTAAAATAAAGCCTCTAAGCGACTGAGAACTCATGGAGACAGCTGCCTGCCTCCCTTTCTGCATGGCTACTAGGGGCCTACGCTGGAGGCAACTTGTCACGTTGAGGTTCCCTCTAGCTCTAGAGCTTGTCAGGCGGACCAGAGCCGCGGCCATGGAAGCACCTGGTTTAGACAGAGCAGACTCATAACGTTCCCCGAAGCACTCTGACAGGGCTAACAGGCCTGTCGAGAGCAGGGTATGTCAGGTAGCTTCAAGGCAGCATGAACGCAGCCTTCCAAACGGGAAAGCAAGGCTACTTGCAGCAGGCCCCCGTTTCCGTGGGCGCACTCAGCAGACATCCCTGTGGTTTTCAGCAAGCCCAGAGACACAGGTCACCCTGAGTTTCCTTCCCTCAATCAACTTCTCGAAGTAAGGTGTTCTGCATCAAGCGAACTGCCTCAACCAAGGAACGCCGTAGCTTCTCCTCTGGGCCTGTGGCTATTCAAAGCCTGCAGTGCCACAGGAGGAAGGGGACTTACATGGCAGTAAGAACGCAAGCCGACTCTCTCTGGGAGGCACGGTGACTTCAGGCAGGAGGTCCTAGGTGGAATGCGAAGCCGAGGGTTTCTCTGAGTTCAGCTCAGCCTGGGGTAATGCGTAAGACTTCGACGCCATGTGGGACGTGCCAGAACGGTGTCCGTGAACGTGTGCGAGTGCTGAGGACCTTAAGCTGCTCCCAAGGAGAGTGCAGCGCGTTTCCCTACGCTCGGCATACACAGAGGGCCTCTAAAGGGCTACGGGCCTGGATGTTGCTTAGCAGACCCAGGTGGGCCTGGCGGTACTCAGTGTTCCTGCCGGGAACAGGGGGCCCGCGCCAGCCTCCTAGGTGTCCAGAAAACCCTGCTGCCGTTGAAGGTGCCCAGAGCCGAGGCCGCCGCCTCATGGCAACTGCTGCACGCCTCCGCTTCTGCACCGCCACTCGGGGCCTTACTTCCAGGCCTGTGTTTGTGCTGGGCGTGCCCTTAGCGACACGGCATGGTAAGATGCTGACTTTCTCCTCGGGCAGAGTGACTTCAGGTACGAGGTCCTCGAAGTATTCAAAGCACAGTGTTTTCCCATGGCAGCTCACACAAGGGCCATGACAACGTCGGACTCACCCGAAATGCTGTCCTGAGGCTGTTCGAGGGCTCTGGAAATGTAGCGCTCCTCGAGGGACGTCCAGTGTGTAGCCCATCGCGCGGCACGCACAGAGGGCCTCCGGGGGTGGGGGAGTGGGGTCAACCAATGGGCCTCGAAGTGGCTCAGCCGCCCCACAGGGGTCTGGAGGTACTCGGTGAACTTGGAGGGAAAGTGATGCATACCCGAGAGGCCTAGGAGTCCTCCAAAGTGTACTACTTCCTTTAAAATAAAGCCTCTAAGCGACTGAGAACTCATGGAGACAGCTGCCTGCCTCCCTTTCTGCACGGCTACTAGGGGCCTACGCTGGAGGCAACTTGTCACGTTGAGGTTCCCTCTAGCTCTAGAGCTTGTCAGGCGGACCAGAGCCGCGGCCATGGAAGCACCTGGTTTAGACAGAGCAGACTCATAACGTTCCCCGAAGCACTCTGACAGGGCTAACAGGCCTGTCGAGAGCAGGGAATGTCAGGTAGCTTCAAGGCAGCATGAACGCAGCCTTCCAAACGGGAAAGCAAGGCTACTTGCAGCAGGCCCCCGTTTCCGTGGGCGCACTCACCAGACATCCCCGTGGTTTCTAGCAAGCCCAGAGACACAGGTCACCCTGAGTTTCCCTCAATCAACTTCTCGAAGTAAGGTGTTCTGCATCAAGCGAACTGCCTCAACCAAGGAACGCCGTAGCTTCTCCTCTGGGCCTGTGGCTATTCAAAGCCTGCAGTGCCACAGGAGGAAGGGGACTTACATGGCAGTAAGAACGCAAGCCGACTCTCTCTGGGAGGCACGGTGACTTCAGGCAGGAGGTCCTAGGTGGAATGCGAAGCCGAGGGTTTCTCTGAGTTCAGCTCAGCCTGGGGTAATGCGTAAGACTTCGACGCCATGTGGGACGTGCCAGAACGGTGTCCGTGAACGTGTGCGAGTGCTGAGGACCTTAAGCTGCTCCCAAGGAGAGTGCAGCGCGTTTCCCTACGCTCGGCATACACAGAGGGCCTCTAAAGGGCTACGGGCCTGGATGTTGCTTAGCAGACCCAGGTGGGCCTGGCGGTACTCAGTGTTCGTGCCGGGAACAGGGGGCCCGCGCCAGCCTCCTAGGTGTCCAGAAAACCCTGTTGCCGTTGAAGGTGCCCAGAGCCGAGGCCGCCGCCTCATGGCAACTGCTGCACGCCTCCGCTTCTGCACCGCCACTCGGGGCCTTACTTCCAGGCCTGTGTTCGTGCTGGGCGTGCCCTTAGCGACACGGCATGGTAAGATGCTGACTTTCTCCTCGGGCAGAGTGACTTCAGGTACGAGGTCCTCGAAGTATTCAAAGCACAGTGTTTTCCCATGGCAGCTCACACAAGGGCCATGACAAAGTCGGACTCACCCGAAATGCTGTCCTGAGGCTGTTCGAGGGCTCTGGAAATGTAGCGCTCCTCGAGGGACGTCCAGTGTGTAGCCCATCGCGCGGCACGCACAGAGGGCCTCCGGGGGTGGGGGAGTGGGGTCAACCAATGGGCCTCGAAGTGACTCAGCCGCCCCACAGGGGTCTGGAGGTACTCGGTGAACTTGGAGGGAAAGTGATGCATACCCGAGAGGCCTAGGAGTCCTCCAAAGTGTACTACTTCCTTTAAAATAAAGCCTCTAAGCGACTGAGAACTCATGGAGACAGCTGCCTGCCTCCCTTTCTGCACGGCTACTAGGGGCCTACGCTGGAGGCAACTTGTCACGTTGAGGTTCCCTCTAGCTCTAGAGCTTGTCAGGCGGACCAGAGCCGCAGCCATGGAAGCACCTGGTTTAGACAGAGCAGACTCATAACGTTCCCCGAAGCACTCTGACAGGGCTAACAGGTCTGTCGAGAGCAGGGAATGTCAGGTAGCTTCAAGGCAGCATGAACGCAGCCTTCCAAACGGGAAAGCAAGGCTACTTGCAGCAGGCCCCCGTTTCCGTGGGCGCACTCAGCAGACATCCCCGTGGTTTCTAGCAAGCCCAGAGACACAGGTCACCCTGAGTTTCCTTCCCTGAATCAACTTCTCGAAGTAAGGTGTTCTGCATCAAGCGAACTGCCTCAACCAAGGAACGCCGTAGCTTCTCCTCTGGGCCTGTGGCTATTCAAAGCCTGCAGTGCCACAGGAGGAAGGGGACTTACATGGCAGTAAGAACGCAAGCCGACTCTCTCTGGGAGGCACGGTGACTTCAGGCAGGAGGTCCTAGGTGGAATGCGAAGCCGAGGGTTTCTCTGAGTTCAGCTCAGCCTGGGGTAATGCGTAAGACTTCGACGCCCTGTGGGACGTGCCAGAACGGTGTCCGTGAACGTGTGCGAGTGCTGAGGACCTTAAGCTGCTCCCAAGGAGAGTGCAGCGCGTTTCCCTACGCTCGGCATACACAGAGGGCCTCTAAAGGGCTACGGGCCTGGATGTTGCTTAGCAGACCCAGGTGGGCCTGGCGGTACTCAGTGTTCCTGCCGGGAACAGGGGGCCCGCGCCAGCCTCCTACGTGTCCAGAAAACCCTGCTGCCGTTGAAGGTGCCCAGAGCCGAGGCCGCCGCCTCATGGCAACTGCTGCACGCCTCCGCTTCTGCACCGCCACTCGGGGCCTTACTTCCAGGCCTGTGTTCGTGCTGGGCGTGCCCTTAGCGACACGGCATGGTAAGATGCTGACTTTCTCCTCGGGCAGAGTGACTTCAGGTACGAGGTCCTCGAAGTATTCAAAGCACAGTGTTTTCCCATGGCAGCTCACACAAGGGCCATGACAAAGTCGGACTCACCCGAAATGCTGTCCTGAGGCTGTTCGAGGGCTCTGGAAATGTAGCGCTCCTCGAGGGACGTCCAGTGTGTAGCCCATCGCGCGGCACGCACAGAGGGCCTCCGGGGGTGGGGGAGTGGGGTCAACCAATGGGCCTCGAAGTGGCTCAGCCGCCCCACAGGGGTCTGGAGGTACTCGGTGAACTTGGAGGGAAAGTGATGCATACCCGAGAGGCCTAGGAGTCCTCCAAAGTGTACTACTTCCTTTAAAATAAAGCCTCTAAGCGACTGAGAACTCATGGAGACAGCTGCCTGCCTCCCTTTCTGCATGGCTACTAGGGGCCTACGCTGGAGGCAACTTGTCACGTTGAGGTTCCCTCTAGCTCTAGAGCTTGTCAGGCGGACCAGAGCCGCGGCCATGGAAGCACCTGGTTTAGACAGAGCAGACTCATAACGTTCCCCGAAGCACTCTGACAGGGCTAACAGGCCTGTCGAGAGCAGGGTATGTCAGGTAGCTTCAAGGCAGCATGAACGCAGCCTTCCAAACGGGAAAGCAAGGCTACTTGCAGCAGGCCCCCGTTTCCGTGGGCGCACTCAGCAGACATCCCTGTGGTTTTCAGCAAGCCCAGAGACACAGGTCACCCTGAGTTTCCTTCCCTCAATCAACTTCTCGAAGTAAGGTGTTCTGCATCAAGCGAACTGCCTCAACCAAGGAACGCCGTAGCTTCTCCTCTGGGCCTGTGGCTATTCAAAGCCTGCAGTGCCACAGGAGGAAGGGGACTTACATGGCAGTAAGAACGCAAGCCGACTCTCTCTGGGAGGCACGGTGACTTCAGGCAGGAGGTCCTAGGTGGAATGCGAAGCCGAGGGTTTCTCTGAGTTCAGCTCAGCCTGGGGTAATGCGTAAGACTTCGACGCCATGTGGGACGTGCCAGAACGGTGTCCGTGAACGTGTGCGAGTGCTGAGGACCTTAAGCTGCTCCCAAGGAGAGTGCAGCGCGTTTCCCTACGCTCGGCATACACAGAGGGCCTCTAAAGGGCTACGGGCCTGGATGTTGCTTAGCAGACCCAGGTGGGCCTGGCGGTACTCAGTGTTCCTGCCGGGAACAGGGGGCCCGCGCCAGCCTCCTAGGTGTCCAGAAAACCCTGCTGCCGTTGAAGGTGCCCAGAGCCGAGGCCGCCGCCTCATGGCAACTGCTGCACGCCTCCGCTTCTGCACCGCCACTCGGGGCCTTACTTCCAGGCCTGTGTTTGTGCTGGGCGTGCCCTTAGCGACACGGCATGGTAAGATGCTGACTTTCTCCTCGGGCAGAGTGACTTCAGGTACGAGGTCCTCGAAGTATTCAAAGCACAGTGTTTTCCCATGGCAGCTCACACAAGGGCCATGACAACGTCGGACTCACCCGAAATGCTGTCCTGAGGCTGTTCGAGGGCTCTGGAAATGTAGCGCTCCTCGAGGGACGTCCAGTGTGTAGCCCATCGCGCGGCACGCACAGAGGGCCTCCGGGGGTGGGGGAGTGGGGTCAACCAATGGGCCTCGAAGTGGCTCAGCCGCCCCACAGGGGTCTGGAGGTACTCGGTGAACTTGGAGGGAAAGTGATGCATACCCGAGAGGCCTAGGAGTCCTCCAAAGTGTACTACTTCCTTTAAAATAAAGCCTCTAAGCGACTGAGAACTCATGGAGACAGCTGCCTGCCTCCCTTTCTGCACGGCTACTAGGGGCCTACGCTGGAGGCAACTTGTCACGTTGAGGTTCCCTCTAGCTCTAGAGCTTGTCAGGCGGACCAGAGCCGCGGCCATGGAAGCACCTGGTTTAGACAGAGCAGACTCATAACGTTCCCCGAAGCACTCTGACAGGGCTAACAGGCCTGTCGAGAGCAGGGAATGTCAGGTAGCTTCAAGGCAGCATGAACGCAGCCTTCCAAACGGGAAAGCAAGGCTACTTGCAGCAGGCCCCCGTTTCCGTGGGCGCACTCAGCAGACATCCCCGTGGTTTCTAGCAAGCCCAGAGACACAGGTCACCCTGAGTTTCCCTCAATCAACTTCTCGAAGTAAGGTGTTCTGCATCAAGCGAACTGCCTCAACCAAGGAACGCCGTAGCTTCTCCTCTGGGCCTGTGGCTATTCAAAGCCTGCAGTGCCACAGGAGGAAGGGGACTTACATGGCAGTAAGAACGCAAGCCGACTCTCTCTGGGAGGCACGGTGACTTCAGGCAGGAGGTCCTAGGTGGAATGCGAAGCCGAGGGTTTCTCTGAGTTCAGCTCAGCCTGGGGTAATGCGTAAGACTTCGACGCCATGTGGGACGTGCCAGAACGGTGTCCGTGAACGTGTGCGAGTGCTGAGGACCTTAAGCTGCTCCCAAGGAGAGTGCAGCGCGTTTCCCTACGCTCGGCATACACAGAGGGCCTCTAAAGGGCTACGGGCCTGGATGTTGCTTAGCAGACCCAGGTGGGCCTGGCGGTACTCAGTGTTCGTGCCGGGAACAGGGGGCCCGCGCCAGCCTCCTAGGTGTCCAGAAAACCCTGTTGCCGTTGAAGGTGCCCAGAGCCGAGGCCGCCGCCTCATGGCAACTGCTGCACGCCTCCGCTTCTGCACCGCCACTCGGGGCCTTACTTCCAGGCCTGTGTTCGTGCTGGGCGTGCCCTTAGCGACACGGCATGGTAAGATGCTGACTTTCTCCTCGGGCAGAGTGACTTCAGGTACGAGGTCCTCGAAGTATTCAAAGCACAGTGTTTTCCCATGGCAGCTCACACAAGGGCCATGACAAAGTCGGACTCACCCGAAATGCTGTCCTGAGGCTGTTCGAGGGCTCTGGAAATGTAGCGCTCCTCGAGGGACGTCCAGTGTGTAGCCCATCGCGCGGCACGCACAGAGGGCCTCCGGGGGTGGGGGAGTGGGGTCAACCAATGGGCCTCGAAGTGACTCAGCCGCCCCACAGGGGTCTGGAGGTACTCGGTGAACTTGGAGGGAAAGTGATGCATACCCGAGAGGCCTAGGAGTCCTCCAAAGTGTACTACTTCCTTTAAAATAAAGCCTCTAAGCGACTGAGAACTCATGGAGACAGCTGCCTGCCTCCCTTTCTGCACGGCTACTAGGGGCCTACGCTGGAGGCAACTTGTCACGTTGAGGTTCCCTCTAGCTCTAGAGCTTGTCAGGCGGACCAGAGCCGCAGCCATGGAAGCACCTGGTTTAGACAGAGCAGACTCATAACGTTCCCCGAAGCACTCTGACAGGGCTAACAGGTCTGTCGAGAGCAGGGAATGTCAGGTAGCTTCAAGGCAGCATGAACGCAGCCTTCCAAACGGGAAAGCAAGGCTACTTGCAGCAGGCCCCCGTTTCCGTGGGCGCACTCAGCAGACATCCCCGTGGTTTCTAGCAAGCCCAGAGACACAGGTCACCCTGAGTTTCCTTCCCTGAATCAACTTCTCGAAGTAAGGTGTTCTGCATCAAGCGAACTGCCTCAACCAAGGAACGCCGTAGCTTCTCCTCTGGGCCTGTGGCTATTCAAAGCCTGCAGTGCCACAGGAGGAAGGGGACTTACATGGCAGTAAGAACGCAAGCCGACTCTCTCTGGGAGGCACGGTGACTTCAGGCAGGAGGTCCTAGGTGGAATGCGAAGCCGAGGGTTTCTCTGAGTTCAGCTCAGCCTGGGGTAATGCGTAAGACTTCGACGCCCTGTGGGACGTGCCAGAACGGTGTCCGTGAACGTGTGCGAGTGCTGAGGACCTTAAGCTGCTCCCAAGGAGAGTGCAGCGCGTTTCCCTACGCTCGGCATACACAGAGGGCCTCTAAAGGGCTACGGGCCTGGATGTTGCTTAGCAGACCCAGGTGGGCCTGGCGGTACTCAGTGTTCGTGCCGGGAACAGGGGGCCCGCGCCAGCCTCCTAGGTGTCCAGAAAACCCTGCTGCCGTTGAAGGTGCCCAGAGCCGAGGCCGCCGCCTCATGGCAACTGCTGCACGCCTCCGCTTCTGCACCGCCACTCGGGGCCTTACTTCCAGGCCTGTGTTCGTGCTGGGCGTGCCCTTAGCGACACGGCATGGTAAGATGCTGACTTTCTCCTCGGGCAGAGTGACTTCAGGTACGAGGTCCTCGAAGTATTCAAAGCACAGTGTTTTCCCATGGCAGCTCACACAAGGGCCATGACCAAGTCGGACTCACCCGAAATGCTGTCCTGAGGCTGTTCGAGGGCTCTGGAAATGTAGCGCTCCTCGAGGGACGTCCAGTGTGTAGCCCATCGCGCGGCACGCACAGAGGGCCTCCGGGGGTGGGGGAGTGGGGTCAACCAATGGGCCTCGAAGTGGCTCAGCCGCCCCACAGGGGTCTGGAGGTACTCGGTGAACTTGGAGGGAAAGTGATGCATACCCGAGAGGCCTAGGAGTCCTCCAAAGTGTACTACTTCCTTTAAAATAAAGCCTCTAAGCGACTGAGAACTCATGGAGACAGCTGCCTGCCTCCCTTTCTGCACGGCTACTAGGGGCCTACGCTGGAGGCAACTTGTCACGTTGAGGTTCCCTCTAGCTCTAGAGCTTGTCAGGCGGACCAGAGCCGCGGCCATGGAAGCACCTGGTTTAGACAGAGCAGACTCATAACGTTCCCCGAAGCACTCTGACAGGGCTAACAGGCCTGTCGAGAGCAGGGAATGTCAGGTAGCTTCAAGGCAGCATGAACGCAGCCTTCCAAACGGGAAAGCAAGGCTACTTGCAGCAGGCCCCCGTTTCCGTGGGCGCACTCAGCAGACATCCCCGTGGTTTCTAGCAAGCCCAGAGACACAGGTCACCCTGAGTTTCCTTCCCTCAATCAACTTCTCGAAGTAAGGTGTTCTGCATCAAGCGAACTGCCTCAACCAAGGAACGCCGTAGCTTCTCCTCTGGGCCTGTGGCTATTCAAAGCCTGCAGTGCCACAGGAGGAAGGGGACTTACATGGCAGTAAGAACGCAAGCCGACTCTCTCTGGGAGGCACGGTGACTTCAGGCAGGAGGTCCTAGGTGGAATGCGAAGCCGAGGGTTTCTCTGAGTTCAGCTCAGCCTGGGCTAATGCGTAAGACTTCGACGCCCTGTGGGACGTGCCAGAACGGTGTCCGTGAACGTGTGCGAGTGCTGAGGACCTTAAGCTGCTCCCAAGGAGAGTGCAGCGCGTTTCCCTACGCTCGGCATACACAGAGGGCCTCTAAAGGGCTACGGGCCTGGATGTTGCTTAGCAGACCCAGGTGGGCCTGGCGGTACTCAGTGTTCGTGCCGGGAACAGGGGGCCCGCGCCAGCCTCCTAGGTGTCCAGAAAACCCTGCTGCCGTTGAAGGTGCCCAGAGCCGAGGCCGCCGCCTCATGGCAACTGCTGCACGCCTCCGCTTCTGCACCGCCACTCGGGGCCTTACTTCCAGGCCTGTGTTCGTGCTGGGCGTGCCCTTAGCGACACGGCATGGTAAGATGCTGACTTTCTCCTCGGGCAGAGTGACTTCAGGTACGAGGTCCTCGAAGTATTCAAAGCACAGTGTTTTCCCATGGCAGCTCACACAAGGGCCATGACCAAGTCGGACTCACCCGAAATGCTGTCCTGAGGCTGTTCGAGGGCTCTGGAAATGTAGCGCTCCTCGAGGGACGTCCAGTGTGTAGCCCATCGCGCGGCACGCACAGAGGGCCTCCGGGGGTGGGGGAGTGGGGTCAACCAATGGGCCTCGAAGTGGCTCAGCCGCCCCACAGGGGTCTGGAGGTACTCGGTGAACTTGGAGGGAAAGTGATGCATACCCGAGAGGCCTAGGAGTCCTCCAAAGTGTACTACTTCCTTTAAAATAAAGCCTCTAAGCGACTGAGAACTCATGGAGACAGCTGCCTGCCTCCCTTTCTGCACGGCTACTAGGGGCCTACGCTGGAGGCAACTTGTCACGTTGAGGTTCCCTCTAGCTCTAGAGCTTGTCAGGCGGACCAGAGCCGCGGCCATGGAAGCAGCTGGTTTAGACAGAACAGACTCATAACGTTCCCCGAAGCACTCTGACAGGGCTAACAGGCCTGTCGAGAGCAGGGAATGTCAGGTAGCTTCAAGGCAGCATGAACGCAGCCTTCCAAACGGGAAAGCAAGGCTACTTGCAGCAGGCCCCCGTTTCCGTGGGCGCACTCAGCAGACATCCCCGTGGTTTCTAGCAAGCCCAGAGACACAGGTCACCCTGAGTTTCCTTCCCTCAATCAACTTCTCGAAGTAAGGTGTTCTGCATCAAGCGAACTGCCTCAACCAAGGAACGCCGTAGCTTCTCCTCTGGGCCTGTGGCTATTCAAAGCCTGCAGTGCCACAGGAGGAAGGGGACTTACATGGCAGTAAGAACGCAAGCCGACTCTCTCTGGGAGGCACGGTGACTTCAGGCAGGAGGTCCTAGGTGGAATGCGAAGCCGAGGGTTTCTCTGAGTTCAGCTCAGCCTGGGGTAATGCGTAAGACTTCGACGCCATGTGGGACGTGCCAGAACGGTGTCCGTGAACGTGTGCGAGTGCTGAGGACCTTAAGCTGCTCCCAAGGAGAGTGCAGCGCGTTTCCCTACGCTCGGCATACACAGAGGGCCTCTAAAGGGCTACGGGCCTGGATGTTGCTTAGCAGACCCAGGTGGGCCTGGCGGTACTCAGTGTTCGTGCCGGGAACAGGGGGCCCGCGCCAGCCTCCTAGGTGTCCAGAAAACCCTGCTGCCGTTGAAGGTGCCCAGAGCCGAGGCCGCCGCCTCATGGCAACTGCTGCACGCCTCCGCTTCTGCACCGCCACTCGGGGCCTTACTTCCAGGCCTGTGTTCGTGCTGGGCGTGCCCTTAGCGACACGGCATGGTAAGATGCTGACTTTCTCCTCGGGCAGAGTGACTTCAGGTACGAGGTCCTCGAAGTATTCAAAGCACAGTGTTTTCCCATGGCAGCTCACACAAGGGCCATGACAAAGTCGGACTCACCCGAAATGCTGTCCTGAGGCTGTTCGAGGGCTCTGGAAATGTAGCGCTCCTCGAGGGACGTGCAGTGTGTAGCCCATCGCGCGGCACGCACAGAGGGCCTCCGGGGGTGGGGGAGTGGGGTCAACCAATGGGCCTCGAAGTGGCTCAGCCGCCCCACAGGGGTCTGGAGGTACTCGGTGAACTTGGAGGGAAAGTGATGCATACCCGAGAGGCCTAGGAGTCCTCCAAAGTGTACTACTTCCTTTAAAATAAAGCCTCTAAGCGACTGAGAACTCATGGAGACAGCTGCCTGCCTCCCTTTCTGCACGGCTACTAGGGGCCTACGCTGGAGGCAACTTGTCACGTTGAGGTTCCCTCTAGCTCTAGAGCTTGTCAGGCGGACCAGAGCCGCGGCCATGGAAGCACCTGGTTTAGACAGAGCAGACTCATAACGTTCCCCGAAGCACTCTGACAGGGCTAACAGGCCTGTCGAGAGCAGGGAATGTCAGGTAGCTTCAAGGCAGCATGAACGCAGCCTTCCAAACGGGAAAGCAAGGCTACTTGCAGCAGGCCCCCGTTTCCGTGGGCGCACTCAGCAGACATCCCCGTGGTTTCTAGCAAGCCCAGAGACACAGGTCACCCTGAGTTTCCTTCCCTCAATCAACTTCTCGAAGTAAGGTGTTCTGCATCAAGCGAACTGCCTCAACCAAGGAACGCCGTAGCTTCTCCTCTGGGCCTGTGGCTATTCAAAGCCTGCAGTGCCACAGGAGGAAGGGGACTTACATGGCAGTAAGAACGCAAGCCGACTCTCTCTGGGAGGCACGGTGACTTCAGGCAGGAGGTCCTAGGTGGAATGCGAAGCCGAGGGTTTCTCTGAGTTCAGCTCAGCCTGGGGTAATGCGTAAGACTTCGACGCCATGTGGGACGTGCCAGAACGGTGTCCGTGAACGTGTGCGAGTGCTGAGGACCTTAAGCTGCTCCCAAGGAGAGTGCAGCGCGTTTCCCTACGCTCGGCATACACAGAGGGCCTCTAAAGGGCTACGGGCCTGGATGTTGCTTAGCAGACCCAGGTGGGCCTGGCGGTACTCAGTGTTCGTGCCGGGAACAGGGGGCCCGCGCCAGCCTCCTAGGTGTCCAGAAAACCCTGCTGCCGTTGAAGGTGCCCAGAGCCGAGGCCGCCGCCTCATGGCAACTGCTGCACGCCTCCGCTTCTGCACCGCCACTCGGGGCCTTACTTCCAGGCCTGTGTTCGTGCTGGGCGTGCCCTTAGCGACACGGCATGGTAAGATGCTGACTTTCTCCTCGGGCAGAGTGACTTCAGGTACGAGGTCCTCGAAGTATTCAAAGCACAGTGTTTTCCCATGGCAGCTCACACAAGGGCCATGACAAAGTCGGACTCACCCGAAATGCTGTCCTGAGGCTGTTCGAGGGCTCTGGAAATGTAGCGCTCCTCGAGGGACGTGCAGTGTGTAGCCCATCGCGCGGCACGCACAGAGGGCCTCCGGGGGTGGGGGAGTGGGGTCAACCAATGGGCCTCGAAGTGGCTCAGCCGCCCCACAGGGGTCTGGAGGTACTCGGTGAACTTGGAGGGAAAGTGATGCATACCCGAGAGGCCTAGGAGTCCTCCAAAGTGTACTACTTCCTTTAAAATAAAGCCTCTAAGCGACTGAGAACTCATGGAGACAGCTGCCTGCCTCCCTTTCTGCACGGCTACTAGGGGCCTACGCTGGAGGCAACTTGTCACGTTGAGGTTCCCTCTAGCTCTAGAGCTTGTCAGGCGGACCAGAGCCGCGGCCATGGAAGCACCTGGTTTAGACAGAGCAGACTCATAACGTTCCCCGAAGCACTCTGACAGGGCTAACAGGCCTGTCGAGAGCAGGGAATGTCAGGTAGCTTCAAGGCAGCATGAACGCAGCCTTCCAAACGGGAAAGCAAGGCTACTTGCAGCAGGCCCCCGTTTCCGTGGGCGCACTCAGCAGACATCCCCGTGGTTTCTAGCAAGCCCAGAGACACAGGTCACCCTGAGTTTCCTTCCCTCAATCAACTTCTCGAAGTAAGGTGTTCTGCATCAAGCGAACTGCCTCAACCAAGGAACGCCGTAGCTTCTCCTCTGGGCCTGTGGCTATTCAAAGCCTGCAGTGCCACAGGAGGAAGGGGACTTACATGGCAGTAAGAACGCAAGCCGACTCTCTCTGGGAGGCACGGTGACTTCAGGCAGGAGGTCCTAGGTGGAATGCGAAGCCGAGGGTTTCTCTGAGTTCAGCTCAGCCTGGGCTAATGCGTAAGACTTCGACGCCCTGTGGGACGTGCCAGAACGGTGTCCGTGAACGTGTGCGAGTGCTGAGGACCTTAAGCTGCTCCCAAGGAGAGTGCAGCGCGTTTCCCTACGCTCGGCATACACAGAGGGCCTCTAAAGGGCTACGGGCCTGGATGTTGCTTAGCAGACCCAGGTGGGCCTGGCGGTACTCAGTGTTCGTGCCGGGAACAGGGGGCCCGCGCCAGCCTCCTAGGTGTCCAGAAAACCCTGCTGCCGTTGAAGGTGCCCAGAGCCGAGGCCGCCGCCTCATGGCAACTGCTGCACGCCTCTGCTTCTGCACCGCCACTCGGGGCCTTACTTCCAGGCCTGTGTTCGTGCTGGGCGTGCCCTTAGCGACACGGCATGGTAAGATGCTGACTTTCTCCTCGGGCAGAGTGACTTCAGGTACGAGGTCCTCGAAGTATTCAAAGCACAGTGTTTTCCCATGGCAGCTCACACAAGGGCCATGACCAAGTCGGACTCACCCGAAATGCTGTCCTGAGGCTGTTCGAGGGCTCTGGAAATGTAGCGCTCCTCGAGGGACGTCCAGTGTGTAGCCCATCGCGCGGCACACACAGAGGGCCTCCGGGGGTGGGGGAGTGGGGTCAACCAATGGGCCTCGAAGTGGCTCAGCCGCCCCACAGGGGTCTGGAGGTACTCGGTGAACTTGGAGGGAAAGTGATGCATACCCGAGAGGCCTAGGAGTCCTCCAAAGTGTACTACTTCCTTTAAAATAAAGCCTCTAAGCGACTGAGAACTCATGGAGACAGCTGCCTGCCTCCCTTTCTGCACGGCTACTAGGGGCCTACGCTGGAGGCAACTTGTCACGTTGAGGTTCCCTCTAGCTCTAGAGCTTGTCAGGCGGACCAGAGCCGCGGCCATGGAAGCACCTGGTTTAGACAGAGCAGACTCATAACGTTCCCCGAAACACTCTGACAGGGCTAACAGGCCTGTCGAGAGCAGGGAATGTCAGGTAGCTTCAAGGCAGCATGAACGCAGCCTTCCAAACGGGAAAGCAAGGCTACTTGCAGCAGGCCCCCGTTTCCGTGGGCGCACTCAGCAGACATCCCCGTGGTTTCTAGCAAGCCCAGAGACACAGGTCACCCTGAGTTTCCTTCCCTCAATCAACTTCTCGAAGTAAGGTGTTCTGCATCAAGCGAACTGCCTCAACCAAGGAACGCCGTAGCTTCTCCTCTGGGCCTGTGGCTATTCAAAGCCTGCAGTGCCACAGGAGGAAGGACACTTACATGGCAGTAAGAACGCAAGCCGACTCTCTCTGGGAGGCACGGTGACTTCAGGCAGGAGGTCCTAGGTGGAATGCGAAGCCGAGGGTTTCTCTGAGTTCAGCTCAGCCTGGGCTAATGCGTAAGACTTCGACGCCCTGTGGGACGTGCCAGAACGGTGTCCGTGAACGTGTGCGAGTGCTGAGGACCTTAAGCTGCTCCCAAGGAGAGTGCAGCGCGTTTCCCTACGCTCGGCATACACAGAGGGCCTCTAAAGGGCTACGGGCCTGGATGTTGCTTAGCAGACCCAGGTGGGCCTGGCGGTACTCAGTGTTCGTGCCGGGAACAGGGGGCCCGCGCCAGCCTCCTAGGTGTCCAGAAAACCCTGCTGCCGTTGAAGGTGCCCAGAGCCCAGGCCGCCGCCTCATGGCAACTGCTGCACGCCTCCGCTTCTGCACCGCCACTCGGGGCCTTACTTCCAGGCCTGTGTTCGTGCTGGGCGTGCCCTTAGCGACACGGCATGGTAAGATGCTGACTTTCTCCTCGGGCAGAGTGACTTCAGGTACGAGGTCCTCGAAGTATTCAAAGCACAGTGTTTTCCCATGGCAGCTCACACAAGGGCCATGACCAAGTCGGACTCACCCGAAATGCTGTCCTGAGGCTGTTCGAGGGCTCTGGAAATGTAGCGCTCCTCGAGGGACGTCCAGTGTGTAGCCCATCGCGCGGCACGCACAGAGGGCCTCCGGGGGTGGGGGAGTGGGGTCAACCAATGGGCCTCGAAGTGGCTCAGCCGCCCCACAGGGGTCTGGAGGTACTCGGTGAACTTGGAGGGAAAGTGATGCATACCCGAGAGGCCTAGGAGTCCTCCAAAGTGTACTACTTCCTTTAAAATAAAGCCTCTAAGCGACTGAGAACTCATGGAGACAGCTGCCTGCCTCCCTTTCTGCACGGCTACTAGGGGCCTACGCTGGAGGCAACTTGTCACGTTGAGGTTCCCTCTAGCTCTAGAGCTTGTCAGGCGGACCAGAGCCGCGGCCATGGAAGCACCTGGTTTAGACAGAGCAGACTCATAACGTTCCCCGAAACACTCTGACAGGGCTAACAGGCCTGTCGAGAGCAGGGAATGTCAGGTAGCTTCAAGGCAGCATGAACGCAGCCTTCCAAACGGGAAAGCAAGGCTACTTGCAGCAGGCCCCCGTTTCCGTGGGCGCACTCAGCAGACATCCCCGTGGTTTCTAGCAAGCCCAGAGACACAGGTCACCCTGAGTTTCCTTCCCTCAATCAACTTCTCGAAGTAAGGTGTTCTGCATCAAGCGAACTGCCTCAACCAAGGAACGCCGTAGCTTCTCCTCTGGGCCTGTGGCTATTCAAAGCCTGCAGTGCCACAGGAGGAAGGGGACTTACATGGCAGTAAGAACGCAAGCCGACTCTCTCTGGGAGGCACGGTGACTTCAGGCAGGAGGTCCTAGGTGGAATGCGAAGCCGAGGGTTTCTCTGAGTTCAGCTCAGCCTGGGGTAATGCGTAAGACTTCGACGCCCTGTGGGACGTGCCAGAACGGTGTCCGTGAACGTGTGCGAGTGCTGAGGACCTTAAGCTGCTCCCAAGGAGAGTGCAGCGCGTTTCCCTACGCTCGGCATACACAGAGGGCCTCTAAAGGGCTACGGGCCTGGATGTTGCTTAGCAGACCCAGGTGGGCCTGGCGGTACTCAGTGTTCCTGCCGGGAACAGGGGGCCCGCGCCAGCCTCCTAGGTGTCCAGAAAACCCTGCTGCCGTTGAAGGTGCCCAGAGCCGAGGCCGCCGCCTCATGGCAACTGCTGCACGCCTCCGCTTCTGCACCGCCACTCGGGGCCTTACTTCCAGGCCTGTGTTCGTGCTGGGCGTGCCCTTAGCGACACGGCATGGTAAGATGCTGACTTTCTCCTCGGGCAGAGTGACTTCAGGTACGAGGTCCTCGAAGTATTCAAAGCACAGTGTTTTCCCATGGCAGCTCACACAAGGGCCATGACCAAGTCGGACTCACCCGAAATGCTGTCCTGAGGCTGTTCGAGGGCTCTGGAAATGTAGCGCTCCTCGAGGGACGTCCAGTGTGTAGCCCATCGCGCGGCACGCACAGAGGGCCTCCGGGGGTGGGGGAGTGGGGTCAACCAATGGGCCTCGAAGTGGCTCAGCCGCCCCACAGGGGTCTGGAGGTACTCGGTGAACTTGGAGGGAAAGTGATGCATACCCGAGAGGCCTAGGAGTCCTCCAAAGTGTACTACTTCCTTTAAAATAAAGCCTCTAAGCGACTGAGAACTCATGGAGACAGCTGCCTGCCTCCCTTTCTGCACGGCTACTAGGGGCCTACGCTGGAGGCAACTTGTCACGTTGAGGTTCCCTCTAGCTCTAGAGCTTGTCAGGCGGACCAGAGCCGCGGCCATGGAAGCACCTGGTTTAGACAGAGCAGACTCATAACGTTCCCAGAAGCACTCTGACAGGGCTAACAGGTCTGTCGAGAGCAGGGAATGTCAGGTAGCTTCAAGGCAGCATGAACGCAGCCTTCCAAACGGGAAAGCAAGGCTACTTGCAGCAGGCCCCCGTTTCCGTGGGCGCACTCAGCAGACATCCCCGTGGTTTCTAGCAAGCCCAGAGACACAGGTCACCCTGAGTTTCCTTCCCTCAATCAACTTCTCGAAGTAAGGTGTTCTGCATCAAGCGAACTGCCTCAACCAAGGAACGCCGTAGCTTCTCCTCTGGGCCTGTGGCTATTCAAAGCCTGCAGTGCCACAGGAGGAAGGGGACTTACATGGCAGTAAGAACGCAAGCCGACTCTCTCTGGGAGGCACGGTGACTTCAGGCAGGAGGTCCTAGGTGGAATGCGAAGCCGAGGGTTTCTCTGAGTTCAGCTCAGCCTGGGGTAATGCGTAAGACTTCGACGCCATGTGGGACGTGCCAGAACGGTGTCCGTGAACGTGTGCGAGTGCTGAGGACCTTAAGCTGCTCCCAAGGAGAGTGCAGCGCGTTTCCCTACGCTCGGCATACACAGAGGGCCTCTAAAGGGCTACGGGCCTGGATGTTGCTTAGCAGACCCAGGTGGGCCTGGCGGTACTCAGTGTTCCTGCCGGGAACAGGGGGCCCGCGCCAGCCTCCTAGGTGTCCAGAAAACCCTGCTGCCGTTGAAGGTGCCCAGAGCCGAGGCCGCCGCCTCATGGCAACTGCTGCACGCCTCCGCTTCTGCACCGCCACTCGGGGCCTTACTTCCAGGCCTGTGTTCGTGCTGGGCGTGCCCTTAGCGACACGGCATGGTAAGATGCTGACTTTCTCCTCGGGCAGAGTGACTTCAGGTACGAGGTCCTCGAAGTATTCAAAGCACAGTGTTTTCCCATGGCAGCTCACACAAGGGCCATGACAAAGTCGGACTCACCCGAAATGCTGTCCTGAGGCTGTTCGAGGGCTCTGGAAATGTAGCGCTCCTCGAGGGACGTCCAGTGTGTAGCCCATCGCGCGGCACGCACAGAGGGCCTCCGGGGGTGGGGGAGTGGGGTCAACCAATGGGCCTCGAAGTGGCTCAGCCGCCCCACAGGGGTCTGGAGGTACTCGGTGAACTTGGAGGGAAAGTGATGCATACCCGAGAGGCCTAGGAGTCCTCCAAAGTGTACTACTTCCTTTAAAATAAAGCCTCTAAGCGACTGAGAACTCATGGAGACAGCTGCCTGCCTCCCTTTCTGCACGGCTACTAGGGGCCTACGCTGGAGGCAACTTGTCACGTTGAGGTTCCCTCTAGCTCTAGAGCTTGTCAGGCGGACCAGAGCCGCGGCCATGGAAGCACCTGGTTTAGACAGAGCAGACTCATAACGTTCCCCGAAGCACTCTGACAGGGCTAACAGGCCTGTCGAGAGCAGGGAATGTCAGGTAGCTTCAAGGCAGCATGAACGCAGCCTTCCAAACGGGAAAGCAAGGCTACTTGCAGCAGGCCCCCGTTTCCGTGGGCGCACTCAGCAGACATCCCCGTGGTTTCTAGCAAGCCCAGAGACACAGGTCACCCTGAGTTTCCTTCCCTCAATCAACTTCTCGAAGTAAGGTGTTCTGCATCAAGCGAACTGCCTCAACCAAGGAACGCCGTAGCTTCTCCTCTGGGCCTGTGGCTATTCAAAGCCTGCAGTGCCACAGGAGGAAGGGGACTTACATGGCAGTAAGAACGCAAGCCGACTCTCTCTGGGAGGCACGGTGACCTCAGGCAGGAGGTCCTAGGTGGAATGCGAAGCCGAGGGTTTCTCTGAGTTCAGCTCAGCCTGGGGTAATGCGTAAGACTTCGACGCCATGTGGGACGTGCCAGAACGGTGTCCGTGAACGTGTGCGAGTGCTGAGGACCTTAAGCTGCTCCCAAGGAGAGTGCAGCGCGTTTCCCTACGCTCGGCATACACAGAGGGCCTCTAAAGGGCTACGGGCCTGGATGTTGCTTAGCAGACCCAGGTGGGCCTGGCGGTACTCAGTGTTCGTGCCGGGAACAGGGGGCCCGCGCCAGCCTCCTAGGTGTCCAGAAAACCCTGCTGCCGTTGAAGGTGCCCAGAGCCGAGGCCGCCGCCTCATGGCAACTGCTGCACGCCTCCGCTTCTGCACCGCCACTCGGGGCCTTACTTCCAGGCCTGTGTTCGTGCTGGGCGTGCCCTTAGCGACACGGCATGGTAAGATGCTGACTTTCTCCTCGGGCAGAGTGACTTCAGGTACGAGGTCCTCGAAGTATTCAAAGCACAGTGTTTTCCCATGGCAGCTCACACAAGGGCCATGACAAAGTCGGACTCACCCGAAATGCTGTCCTGAGGCTGTTCGAGGGCTCTGGAAATGTAGCGCTCCTCGAGGGACGTCCAGTGTGTAGCCCATCGCGCGGCACGCACAGAGGGCCTCCGGGGGTGGGGGAGTGGGGTCAACCAATGGGCCTCGAAGTGGCTCAGCCGCCCCACAGGGGTCTGGAGGTACTCGGTGAACTTGGAAGGAAAGTGATGCATAACCGAGAGGCCTAGGAGTCCTCCAAAGTGTACTACTTCCTTTAAAATAAAGCCTCTAAGCGACTGAGAACTCATGGAGACAGCTGCCTGCCTCCCTTTCTGCACGGCTACTAGGGGCCTACGCTGGAGGCAACTTGTCACGTTGAGGTTCCCTCTAGCTCTAGAGCTTGTCAGGCGGACCAGAGCCGCGGCCATGGAAGCACCTGGTTTAGACAGAGCAGACTCATAACGTTCCCCGAAGCACTCTGACAGGGCTAACAGGCCTGTCGAGAGCAGGGAATGTCAGGTAGCTTCAAGGCAGCATGAACGCAGCCTTCCAAACGGGAAAGCAAGGCTACTTGCAGCAGGCCCCCGTTTCCGTGGGCGCACTCAGCAGACATCCCCGTGGTTTCTAGCAAGCCCAGAGACACAGGTCACCCTGAGTTTCCTTCCCTCAATCAACTTCTCGAAGTAAGGTGTTCTGCATCAAGCGAACTGCCTCAACCAAGGAACGCCGTAGCTTCTCCTCTGGGCCTGTGGCTATTCAAAGCCTGCAGTGCCACAGGAGGAAGGGGACTTACATGGCAGTAAGAACGCAAGCCGACTCTCTCTGGGAGGCACGGTGACTTCAGGCAGGAGGTCCTAGGTGGAATGCGAAGCCGAGGGTTTCTCTGAGTTCAGCTCAGCCTGGGGTAATGCGTAAGACTACGACGCCATGTGGGACGTGCCAGAACGGTGTCCGTGAACGTGTGCGAGTGCTGAGGACCTTAAGCTGCTCCCAAGGAGAGTGCAGCGCGTTTCCCTACGCTCGGCATACACAGAGGGCCTCTAAACGGCTACGGGCCTGGATGTTGCTTAGCAGACCCAGGTGGGCCTGGCGGTACTCAGTGTTCCTGCCGGGAACAGGGGGCCCGCGCCAGCCTCCTAGGTGTCCAGAAAACCCTGCTGCCGTTGAAGGTGCCCAGAGCCGAGGCCGCCGCCTCATGGCAACTGCTGCACGCCTCCGCTTCTGCACCGCCACTCGGGGCCTTACTTCCAGGCCTGTGTTCGTGCTGGGCGTGCCCTTAGCGACACGGCATGGTAAGATGCTGACTTTCTCCTCGGGCAGAGTGACTTCAGGTACGAGGTCCTCGAAGTATTCAAAGCACAGTGTTTTCCCATGGCAGCTCACACAAGGGCCATGACAAAGTCGGACTCACCCGAAATGCTGTCCTGAGGCTGTTCGAGGGCTCTGGAAATGTAGCGCTCCTCGAGGGACGTCCAGTGTGTAGCCCATCGCGCGGCACGCACAGAGGGCCTCCGGGGGTGGGGGAGTGGGGTCAACCAATGGGCCTCGAAGTGGCTCAGCCGCCCCACAGGGGTCTGGAGGTACTCGGTGAACTTGGAGGGAAAGTGATGCATACCCGAGAGGCCTAGGAGTCCTCCAAAGTGTACTACTTCCTTTAAAATAAAGCCTCTAAGCGACTGAGAACTCATGGAGACAGCTGCCTGCCTCCCTTTCTGCACGGCTACTAGGGGCCTACGCTGGAGGCAACTTGTCACGTTGAGGTTCCCTCTAGCTCTAGAGCTTGTCAGGCGGACCAGAGCCGCGGCCATGGAAGCACCTGGTTTAGACAGAGCAGACTCATAACGTTCCCCGAAGCACTCTGACAGGGCTAACAGGCCTGTCGAGAGCAGGGAATGTCAGGTAGCTTCAAGGCAGCATGAACGCAGCCTTCCAAACGGGAAAGCAAGGCTACTTGCAGCAGGCCCCCGTTTCCGTGGGCGCACTCAGCAGACATCCCCGTGGTTTCTAGCAAGCCCAGAGACACAGGTCACCCTGAGTTTCCTTCCCTCAATCAACTTCTCGAAGTAAGGTGTTCTGCATCAAGCGAACTGCCTCAACCAAGGAACGCCGTAGCTTCTCCTCTGGGCCTGTGGCTATTCAAAGCCTGCAGTGCCACAGGAGGAAGGGGACTTACATGGCAGTAAGAACGCAAGCCGACTCTCTCTGGGAGGCACGGTGACTTCAGGCAGGAGGTCCTAGGTGGAATGCGAAGCCGAGGGTTTCTCTGAGTTCAGCTCAGCCTGGGGTAATGCGTAAGACTTCGACGCCATGTGGGACGTGCCAGAACGGTGTCCGTGAACGTGTGCGAGTGCTGAGGACCTTAAGCTGCTCCCAAGGAGAGTGCAGCGCGTTTCCCTACGCTCGGCATACACAGAGGGCCTCTAAAGGGCTACGGGCCTGGATGTTGCTTAGCAGACCCAGGTGGGCCTGGCGGTACTCAGTGTTCGTGCCGGGAACAGGGGGCCCGCGCCAGCCTCCTAGGTGTCCAGAAAACCCTGCTGCCGTTGAAGGTGCCCAGAGCCGAGGCCGCCGCCTCATGGCAACTGCTGCACGCCTCCGCTTCTGCACCGCCACTCGGGGCCTTACTTCCAGGCCTGTGTTCGTGCTGGGCGTGCCCTTAGCGACACGGCATGGTAAGATGCTGACTTTCTCCTCGGGCAGAGTGACTTCAGGTACGAGGTCCTCGAAGTATTCAAAGCACAGTGTTTTCCCATGGCAGCTCACACAAGGGCCATGACCAAGTCGGACTCACCCGAAATGCTGTCCTGAGGCTGTTCGAGGGCTCTGGAAATGTAGCGCTCCTCGAGGGACGTCCAGTGTGTAGCCCATCGCGCGGCACGCACAGAGGGCCTCCGGGGGTGGGGGAGTGGGGTCAACCAATGGGCCTCGAAGTGGCTCAGCCGCCCCACAGGGGTCTGGAGGTACTCGGTGAACTTGGAGGGAAAGTGATGCATACCCGAGAGGCCTAGGAGTCCTCCAAAGTGTACTACTTCCTTTAAAATAAAGCCTCTAAGCGACTGAGAACTCATGGAGACAGCTGCCTGCCTCCCTTTCTGCACGGCTACTAGGGGCCTACGCTGGAGGCAACTTGTCACGTTGAGGTTCCCTCTAGCTCTAGAGCTTGTCAGGCGGACCAGAGCCGCGGCCATGGAAGCACCTGGTTTAGACAGAGCAGACTCATAACGTTCCCAGAAGCACTCTGAAAGGGCTAACAGGTCTGTCGAGAGCAGGGAATGTCAGGTAGCTTCAAGGCAGCATGAACGCAGCCTTCCAAACGGGAAAGCAAGGCTACTTGCAGCAGGCCCCCGTTTCCGTGGGCGCACTCAGCAGACATCCCCGTGGTTTCTAGCAAGCCCAGAGACACAGGTCACCCTGAGTTTCCTTCCCTCAATCAACTTCTCGAAGTAAGGTGTTCTGCATCAAGCGAACTGCCTCAACCAAGGAACGCCGTAGCTTCTCCTCTGGGCCTGTGGCTATTCAAAGCCTGCAGTGCCACAGGAGGAAGGGGACTTACATGGCAGTAAGAACGCAAGCCGACTCTCTCTGGGAGGCACGGTGACTTCAGGCAGGAGGTCCTAGGTGGAATGCGAAGCCGAGGGTTTCTCTGAGTTCAGCTCAGCCTGGGGTAATGCGTAAGACTTCGACGCCATGTGGGACGTGCCAGAACGGTGTCCGTGAACGTGTGCGAGTGCTGAGGACCTTAAGCTGCTCCCAAGGAGAGTGCAGCGCGTTTCCCTACGCTCGGCATACACAGAGGGCCTCTAAAGGGCTACGGGCCTGGATGTTGCTTAGCAGACCCAGGTGGGCCTGGCGGTACTCAGTGTTCGTGCCGGGAACAGGGGGCCCGCGCCAGCCTCCTAGGTGTCCAGAAAACCCTGCTGCCGTTGAAGGTGCCCAGAGCCGAGGCCGCCGCCTCATGGCAACTGCTGCACGCCTCCGCTTCTGCACCGCCACTCGGGGCCTTACTTCCAGGCCTGTGTTCGTGCTGGGCGTGCCCTTAGCGACACGGCATGGTAAGATGCTGACTTTCTCCTCGGGCAGAGTGACTTCAGGTACGAGGTCCTCGAAGTATTCAAAGCACAGTGTTTTCCCATGGCAGCTCACACAAGGGCCATGACAAAGTCGGACTCACCCGAAATGCTGTCCTGAGGCTGTTCGAGGGCTCTGGAAATGTAGCGCTCCTCGAGGGACGTGCAGTGTGTAGCCCATCGCGCGGCACGCACAGAGGGCCTCCGGGGGTGGGGGAGTGGGGTCAACCAATGGGCCTCGAAGTGGCTCAGCCGCCCCACAGGGGTCTGGAGGTACTCGGTGAACTTGGAAGGAAAGTGATGCATAACCGAGAGGCCTAGGAGTCCTCCAAAGTGTACTACTTCCTTTAAAATAAAGCCTCTAAGCGACTGAGAACTCATGGAGACAGCTGCCTGCCTCCCTTTCTGCACGGCTACTAGGGGCCTACGCTGGAGGCAACTTGTCACGTTGAGGTTCCCTCTAGCTCTAGAGCTTGTCAGGCGGACCAGAGCCGCGGCCATGGAAGCACCTGGTTTAGACAGAGCAGACTCATAACGTTCCCCGAAGCACTCTGACAGGGCTAACAGGCCTGTCGAGAGCAGGGAATGTCAGGTAGCTTCAAGGCAGCATGAACGCAGCCTTCCAAACGGGAAAGCAAGGCTACTTGCAGCAGGACCCCGTTTCCGTGGGCGCACTCAGCAGACATCCCCGTGGTTTCTAGCAAGCCCAGAGACACAGGTCACCCTGAGTTTCCTTCCCTCAATCAACTTCTCGAAGTAAGGTGTTCTGCATCAAGCGAACTGCCTCAACCAAGGAACGCCGTAGCTTCTCCTCTGGGCCTGTGGCTATTCAAAGCCTGCAGTGCCACAGGAGGAAGGGGACTTACATGGCAGTAAGAACGCAAGCCGACTCTCTCTGGGAGGCACGGTGACTTCAGGCAGGAGGTCCTAGGTGGAATGCGAAGCCGAGGGTTTCTCTGAGTTCAGCTCAGCCTGGGGTAATGCGTAAGACTACGACGCCATGTGGGACGTGCCAGAACGGTGTCCGTGAACGTGTGCGAGTGCTGAGGACCTTAAGCTGCTCCCAAGGAGAGTGCAGCGCGTTTCCCTACGCTCGGCATACACAGAGGGCCTCTAAAGGGCTACGGGCCTGGATGTTGCTTAGCAGACCCAGGTGGGCCTGGCGGTACTCAGTGTTCGTGCCGGGAACAGGGGGCCCGCGCCAGCCTCCTAGGTGTCCAGAAAACCCTGCTGCCGTTGAAGGTGCCCAGAGCCGAGGCCGCCGCCTCATGGCAACTGCTGCACGCCTCCGCTTCTGCACCGCCACTCGGGGCCTTACTTCCAGGCCTGTGTTCGTGCTGGGCGTGCCCTTAGCGACACGGCATGGTAAGATGCTGACTTTCTCCTCGGGCAGAGTGACTTCAGGTACGAGGTCCTCGAAGTATTCAAAGCACAGTGTTTTCCCATGGCAGCTCACACAAGGGCCATGACAAAGTCGGACTCACCCGAAATGCTGTCCTGAGGCTGTTCGAGGGCTCTGGAAATGTAGCGCTCCTCGAGGGACGTCCAGTGTGTAGCCCATCGCGCGGCACGCACAGAGGGCCTCCGGGGGTGGGGGAGTGGGGTCAACCAATGGGCCTCGAAGTGGCTCAGCCGCCCCACAGGGGTCTGGAGGTACTCGGTGAACTTGGAGGGAAAGTGATGCATACCCGAGAGGCCTAGGAGTCCTCCAAAGTGTACTACTTCCTTTAAAATAAAGCCTCTAAGCGACTGAGAACTCATGGAGACAGCTGCCTGCCTCCCTTTCTGCACGGCTACTAGGGGCCTACGCTGGAGGCAACTTGTCACGTTGAGGTTCCCTCTAGCTCTAGAGCTTGTCAGGCGGACCAGAGCCGCGGCCATGGAAGCACCTGGTTTAGACAGAGCAGACTCATAACGTTCCCCGAAGCACTCTGACAGGGCTAACAGGCCTGTCGAGAGCAGGGAATGTCAGGTAGCTTCAAGGCAGCATGAACGCAGCCTTCCAAACGGGAAAGCAAGGCTACTTGCAGCAGGACCCCGTTTCCGTGGGCGCACTCAGCAGACATCCCCGTGGTTTCTAGCAAGCCCAGAGACACAGGTCACCCTGAGTTTCCTTCCCTCAATCAACTTCTCGAAGTAAGGTGTTCTGCATCAAGCGAACTGCCTCAACCAAGGAACGCCGTAGCTTCTCCTCTGGGCCTGTGGCTATTCAAAGCCTGCAGTGCCACAGGAGGAAGGGGACTTACATGGCAGTAAGAACGCAAGCCGACTCTCTCTGGGAGGCACGGTGACTTCAGGCAGGAGGTCCTAGGTGGAATGCGAAGCCGAGGGTTTCTCTGAGTTCAGCTCAGCCTGGGGTAATGCGTAAGACTTCGACGCCATGTGGGACGTGCCAGAACGGTGTCCGTGAACGTGTGCGAGTGCTGAGGACCTTAAGCTGCTCCCAAGGAGAGTGCAGCGCGTTTCCCTACGCTCGGCATACACAGAGGGCCTCTAAAGGGCTACGGGCCTGGATGTTGCTTAGCAGACCCAGGTGGGCCTGGCGGTACTCAGTGTTCGTGCCGGGAACAGGGGGCCCGCGCCAGCCTCCTAGGTGTCCAGAAAACCCTGCTGCCGTTGAAGGTGCCCAGAGCCGAGGCCGCCGCCTCATGGCAACTGCTGCACGCCTCCGCTTCTGCACCGCCACTCGGGGCCTTACTTCCAGGCCTGTGTTCGTGCTGGGCGTGCCCTTAGCGACACGGCATGGTAAGATGCTGACTTTCTCCTCGGGCAGAGTGACTTCAGGTACGAGGTCCTCGAAGTATTCAAAGCACAGTGTTTTCCCATGGCAGCTCACACAAGGGCCATGACAAAGTCGGACTCACCCGAAATGCTGTCCTGAGGCTGTTCGAGGGCTCTGGAAATGTAGCGCTCCTCGAGGGACGTCCAGTGTGTAGCCCATCGCGCGGCACGCACAGAGGGCCTCCGGGGGTGGGGGAGTGGGGTCAACCAATGGGCCTCGAAGTGGCTCAGCCGCCCCACAGGGGTCTGGAGGTACTCGGTGAACTTGGAGGGAAAGTGATGCATACCCGAGAGGCCTAGGAGTCCTCCAAAGTGTACTACTTCCTTTAAAATAAAGCCTCTAAGCGACTGAGAACTCATGGAGACAGCTGCCTGCCTCCCTTTCTGCACGGCTACTAGGGGCCTACGCTGGAGGCAACTTGTCACGTTGAGGTTCCCTCTAGCTCTAGAGCTTGTCAGGCGGACCAGAGCCGCGGCCATGGAAGCACCTGGTTTAGACAGAGCAGACTCATAACGTTCCCCGAAGCACTCTGACAGGGCTAACAGGCCTGTCGAGAGCAGGGAATGTCAGGTAGCTTCAAGGCAGCATGAACGCAGCCTTCCAAACGGGAAAGCAAGGCTACTTGCAGCAGGACCCCGTTTCCGTGGGCGCACTCAGCAGACATCCCCGTGGTTTCTAGCAAGCCCAGAGACACAGGTCACCCTGAGTTTCCTTCCCTCAATCAACTTCTCGAAGTAAGGTGTTCTGCATCAAGCGAACTGCCTCAACCAAGGAACGCCGTAGCTTCTCCTCTGGGCCTGTGGCTATTCAAAGCCTGCAGTGCCACAGGAGGAAGGGGACTTACATGGCAGTAAGAACGCAAGCCGACTCTCTCTGGGAGGCACGGTGACTTCAGGCAGGAGGTCCTAGGTGGAATGCGAAGCCGAGGGTTTCTCTGAGTTCAGCTCAGCCTGGGGTAATGCGTAAGACTTCGACGCCCTGTGGGACGTGCCAGAACGGTGTCCGTGAACGTGTGCGAGTGCTGAGGACCTTAAGCTGCTCCCAAGGAGAGTGCAGCGCGTTTCCCTACGCTCGGCATACACAGAGGGCCTCTAAAGGGCTACGGGCCTGGATGTTGCTTAGCAGACCCACGTGGGCCTGGCGGTACCCAGTGTTCCTGCCGGGAACAGGGGGCCCGCGCCAGACTCCTAGGTGTCCAGAAAACCCTGCTGCCGTTGAAGGTGCCCAGAGCCGAGGCCGCCGCCTCATGGCAACTGCTGCACGCCTCCGCTTCTGCACCGCCACTCGGGGCCTTACTTCCAGGCCTGTGTTCGTGCTGGGCGTGCCCTTAGCGACACGGCATGGTAAGATGCTGACTTTCTCCTCGGGCAGAGTGACTTCAGGTACGAGGTCCTCGAAGTATTCAAAGCACAGTGTTTTCCCATGGCAGCTCACACAAGGGCCATGACCAAGTCGGACTCACCCGAAATGCTGTCCTGAGGCTGTTCGAGGGCTCTGGAAATGTAGCGCTCCTCGAGGGACGTCCAGTGTGTAGCCCATCGCGCGGCACGCACAGAGGGCCTCCGGGGGTGGGGGAGTGGGGTCAACCAATGGGCCTCGAAGTGGCTCAGCCGCCCCACAGGGGTCTGGAGGTACTCGGTGAACTTGGAGGGAAAGTGATGCATACCCGAGAGGCCTAGGAGTCCTCCAAAGTGTACTACTTCCTTTAAAATAAAGCCTCTAAGCGACTGAGAACTCATGGAGACAGCTGCCTGCCTCCCTTTCTGCACGGCTACTAGGGGCCTACGCTGGAGGCAACTTGTCACGTTGAGGTTCCCTCTAGCTCTAGAGCTTGTCAGGCGGACCAGAGCCGCGGCCATGGAAGCACCTGGTTTAGACAGAGCAGACTCATAACGTTCCCCGAAGCACTCTGACAGGGCTAACAGGCCTGTCGAGAGCAGGGAATGTCAGGTAGCTTCAAGGCAGCATGAACGCAGCCTTCCAAACGGGAAAGCAAGGCTACTTGCAGCAGGACCCCGTTTCCGTGGGCGCACTCAGCAGACATCCCCGTGGTTTCTAGCAAGCCCAGAGACACAGGTCACCCTGAGTTTCCTTCCCTCAATCAACTTCTCGAAGTAAGGTGTTCTGCATCAAGCGAACTGCCTCAACCAAGGAACGCCGTAGCTTCTCCTCTGGGCCTGTGGCTATTCAAAGCCTGCAGTGCCACAGGAGGAAGGGGACTTACATGGCAGTAAGAACGCAAGCCGACTCTCTCTGGGAGGCACGGTGACTTCAGGCAGGAGGTCCTAGGTGGAATGCGAAGCCGAGGGTTTCTCTGAGTTCAGCTCAGCCTGGGGTAATGCGTAAGACTTCGACGCCCTGTGGGACGTGCCAGAACGGTGTCCGTGAACGTGTGCGAGTGCTGAGGACCTTAAGCTGCTCCCAAGGAGAGTGCAGCGCGTTTCCCTACGCTCGGCATACACAGAGGGCCTCTAAAGGGCTACGGGCCTGGATGTTGCTTAGCAGACCCAGGTGGGCCTGGCGGTACTCAGTGTTCGTGCCGGGAACAGGGGGCCCGCGCCAGCCTCCTAGGTGTCCAGAAAACCCTGCTGCCGTTGAAGGTGCCCAGAGCCGAGGCCGCCGCCTCATGGCAACTGCTGCACGCCTCCGCTTCTGCACCGCCACTCGGGGCCTTACTTCCAGGCCTGTGTTCGTGCTGGGCGTGCCCTTAGCGACACGGCATGGTAAGATGCTGACTTTCTCCTCGGGCAGAGTGACTTCAGGTACGAGGTCCTCGAAGTATTCAAAGCACAGTGTTTTCCCATGGCAGCTCACACAAGGGCCATGACAAAGTCGGACTCACCCGAAATGCTGTCCTGAGGCTGTTCGAGGGCTCTGGAAATGTAGCGCTCCTCGAGGGACGTCCAGTGTGTAGCCCATCGCGCGGCACGCACAGAGGGCCTCCGGGGGTGGGGGAGTGGGGTCAACCAATGGGCCTCGAAGTGGCTCAGCCGCCCCACAGGGGTCTGGAGGTACTCGGTGAACTTGGAGGGAAAGTGATGCATACCCGAGAGGCCTAGGAGTCCTCCAAAGTGTACTACTTCCTTTAAAATAAAGCCTCTAAGCGACTGAGAACTCATGGAGACAGCTGCCTGCCTCCCTTTCTGCACGGCTACTAGGGGCCTACGCTGGAGGCAACTTGTCACGTTGAGGTTCCCTCTAGCTCTAGAGCTTGTCAGGCGGACCAGAGCCGCGGCCATGGAAGCACCTGGTTTAGACAGAGCAGACTCATAACGTTCCCCGAAGCACTCTGACAGGGCTAACAGGCCTGTCGAGAGCAGGGAATGTCAGGTAGCTTCAAGGCAGCATGAACGCAGCCTTCCAAACGGGAAAGCAAGGCTACTTGCAGCAGGACCCCGTTTCCGTGGGCGCACTCAGCAGACATCCCCGTGGTTTCTAGCAAGCCCAGAGACACAGGTCACCCTGAGTTTCCTTCCCTGAATCAACTTCTCGAAGTAAGGTGTTCTGCATCAAGCGAACTGCCTCAACCAAGGAACGCCGTAGCTTCTCCTCTGGGCCTGTGGCTATTCAAAGCCTGCAGTGCCACAGGAGGAAGGGGACTTACATGGCAGTAAGAACGCAAGCCGACTCTCTCTGGGAGGCACGGTGACTTCAGGCAGGAGGTCCTAGGTGGAATGCGAAGCCGAGGGTTTCTCTGAGTTCAGCTCAGCCTGGGGTAATGCGTAAGACTTCGACGCCCTGTGGGACGTGCCAGAACGGTGTCCGTGAACGTGTGTGAGTGCTGAGGACCTTAAGCTGCTCCCAAGGAGAGTGCAGCGCGTTTCCCTACGCTCGGCATACACAGAGGGCCTCTAAAGGGCTACGGGCCTGGATGTTGCTTAGCAGACCCAGGTGGGCCTGGCGGTACTCAGTGTTCCTGCCGGGAACAGGGGGCCCGCGCCAGCCTCCTAGGTGTCCAGAAAACCCTGCTGCCGTTGAAGGTGCCCAGAGCCGAGGCCGCCGCCTCATGGCAACTGCTGCACGCCTCCGCTTCTGCACCGCCACTCGGGGCCTTACTTCCAGGCCTGTGTTCGTGCTGGGCGTGCCCTTAGCGACACGGCATGGTAAGATGCTGACTTTCTCCTCGGGCAGAGTGACTTCAGGTACGAGGTCCTCGAAGTATTCAAAGCACAGTGTTTTCCCATGGCAGCTCACACAAGGGCCATGACCAAGTCGGACTCACCCGAAATGCTGTCCTGAGGCTGTTCGAGGGCTCTGGAAATGTAGCGCTCCTCGAGGGACGTCCAGTGTGTAGCCCATCGCGCGGCACGCACAGAGGGCCTCCGGGGGTGGGGGAGTGGGGTCAACCAATGGGCCTCGAAGTGGCTCAGCCGCCCCACAGGGGTCTGGAGGTACTCGGTGAACTTGGAGGGAAAGTGATGCATACCCGAGAGGCCTAGGAGTCCTCCAAAGTGTACTACTTCCTTTAAAATAAAGCCTCTAAGCGACTGAGAACTCATGGAGACAGCTGCCTGCCTCCCTTTCTGCACGGCTACTAGGGGCCTACGCTGGAGGCAACTTGTCACGTTGAGGTTCCCTCTAGCTCTAGAGCTTGTCAGGCGGACCAGAGCCGCGGCCATGGAAGCACCTGGTTTAGACAGAGCAGACTCATAACGTTCCCCGAAGCACTCTGACAGGGCTAACAGGCCTGTCGAGAGCAGGGAATGTCAGGTAGCTTCAAGGCAGCATGAACGCAGCCTTCCAAACGGGAAAGCAAGGCTACTTGCAGCAGGCCCCCGTTTCCGTGGGCACACTCAGCAGACATCCCCGTGGTTTCTAGCAAGCCCAGAGACACAGGTCACCCTGAGTTTCCTTCCCTGAATCAACGTCTCGAAGTAGCGTGTTCTGCATCAAGCGAACTGCCTCAACCAAGGAACGCCGTAGCTGCTCCTCTGGGCCTGTGGCTATTCAAAGCCTGCAGTGCCACAGGAGGAAGGGGACTTACATGGCAGTAAGAACGCAAGCCGACTCTCTCTGGGAGGCACGGTGACTTCAGGCAGGAGGTCCTAGGTGGAATGCAAAGCCGAGGGTTTCTCTGAGTTCAGCTCAGCCTGGGGTAATGCGTAAGACTTCGACGCCCTGTGGGACGTGCCAGAACGGTGTCCGTGAACGTGTGTGAGTGCTGAGGACCTTAAGCTGCTCCCAAGGAGAGTGCAGCGCGTTTCCCTACGCTCGGCATACACAGAGGGCCTCTAAAGGGCTACGGGCCTGGATGTTGCTTAGCTTACCCACGTGGGCCTGGCGGTACTCAGTGTTCCTGCAGGGAACAGGGGGCCCGCGCCAGCCACCTAGGTGTCCAGAAAACCCTGCTGCCGTTGAAGGTGCCCAGAGCCGAGGCCGCCGCCTCATGGCAACTGCTGCACGCCTCCGCTTCTGCACCGCCACTCGGGGCCTTACTTCCAGGCCTGTGTTCGTGCTGGGCGTGCCCTTAGCGACACGGCATGGTAAGATGCTGACTTTCTCCTCGGGCAGAGTGACTTCAGGTACGAGGTCCTCGAAGTATTCAAAGCACAGTGTTTTCCCATGGCAGCTCACACAAGGGCCATGACCAAGTCGGACTCACCCGAAATGCTGTCCTGAGGCTGTTCGAGGGCTCTGGAAATGTAGCGCTCCTCGAGGGACGTCCAGTGTGTAGCCCATCGCGCGGCACGCACAGAGGGCCTCCGGGGGTGGGGGAGTGGGGTCAACCAATGGGCCTCGAAGTGGCTCAGCCGCCCCACAGGGGTCTGGAGGTACTCGGTGAACTTGGAGGGAAAGTGATGCATACCCGAGAGGCCTAGGAGTCCTCCAAAGTGTACTACTTCCTTTAAAATAAAGCCTCTAAGCGACTGAGAACTCATGGAGACAGCTGCCTGCCTCCCTTTCTGCACGGCCACTAGGGGCCTACGCTGGAGGCAACTTGTCACGTTGAGGTTCCCTCTAGCTCTAGAGCTTGTCAGGCGGAACAGAGCCGGAGCCATGGAGGCACCTGGTTTAGACATAGCAGACTCATAACGTTCCCCGAAGCACTCTGACAGGGCTAACAGGCCTGTCGAGAGCAGGGAATGTCAGGTAGCTTCAAGGCAACAGGAACGCAGCCTTCCCAACGGGAAAGCAAGGCTACTTGCAGCAGGCCCCCGTTTCCGTGGGCACACTCAGCAGACATCCCCGTGGTTTCTAGCAAGCCCAGAGACACAGGTCACCCTGAGTTTCCTTCCCTCAATCAACTTCTCGAAGTAAGGTGTTCTGCATCAAGCGAACTGCCTCAACCAAGGAACGGCGTAGCTGCTCCTCTGGGCCTGTGGCTATTCAAAGCCTGCAGTGCCACAGGAGGAAGGGGACTTACATGGCAGTAAGAACGCAAGCCGACTCTCTCTGGGAGGCACGGTGACTTCAGGCAGGAGGTCCTAGGTGGAATGCGAAGCCGAGGGTTTCTCTGAGTTCAGCTCAGCCTGGGGTAATGCGTAAGACTTCGACGCCATGTGGGACGTGCCAGAACGGCGTCCGTGAACGTGTGCGAGTGCTGAGGACCTTAAGCTGCTCCCAAGGAGAGTGCAGCGCGTTTCCCTACGCTCGGCATACACAGAGGGCCTCTAAAGGGCTACGGGCCTGGATGTTGCTTAGCAGACCCACGTGGGCCTGGCGGTACCCAGTGTTCCTGCCGGGAACAGGGGGCCCGCGCCAGACTCCTAGGTGTCCAGAAAACCCTGCTGCCGTTGAAGATGCCCAGAGCCGAGGCCGCCGCCTCATGGCAACTGCTGCACGCCTCCGCTTCTGCACCGCCACTCGGGGCCTTACTTCCAGGCCTGTGTTCGTGCTGGGCGTGCCCTTAGCGACACGGCATGGTAAGATGCTGACTTTCTCCTCGGGCAGAGTGACTTCAGGTACGAGGTCCTCGAAGTATTCAAAGCACAGTGTTTTCCCATGGCAGCTCACACAAGGGCCATGACAAAGTCGGACTCACCCGAAATGCTGTCCTGAGGCTGTTCGAGGGCTCTGGAAATGTAGCGCTCCTCGAGGGACGTCCAGTGTGTAGCCCATCGCGCGGCACGCACAGAGGGCCTCCGGGGGTGGGGGAGTGGGGTCAACCAATGGGCCTCGAAGTTGCTCAGCCGCCCCACAGGGGTCTGGAGGTACTCGGTGAACTTGGAGGGAAAGTGATGCATACCCGAGAGGCCTAGGAGTCCTCCAAAGTGTACTACTTCCTTTAAAATAAAGCCTCTAAGCGACTGAGAACTCATGGAGACAGCTGCCTGCCTCCCTTTCTGCACGGCCACTAGGGGCCTACGCTGGAGGCAACTTGTCACGTTGAGGTTCCCTCTAGCTCTAGAGCTTGTCAGGCGGAACAGAGCCGCGGCCATGGAAGCACCTGGTTTAGACAGAGCAGACTCATAACGTTCCCCGAAGCACTCTGACAGGGCTAACAGGCCTGTCGAGAGCAGGGAATGTCACGTAGCTTCAAGGCAGCATGAACGCAGCCTTCCAAACGGGAAAGCAAGGCTACTTGCAGCAGGTCACCGTTTCCGTGGGTGCACTCAGCAGACATCCCCGTGGTTTCTAGCAAGCCCAGAGACACAGGTCACCCTGAGTTTCCTTCCCTCAATCAACTTCTCGAAGTAAGGTGTTCTGCATCAAGCGAACTGCCTCAACCAAGGAACGGCGTAGCTGCTCCTCTGGGCCTGTGGCTATTCAAAGCCTGCAGTGCCACAGGAGGAAGGGGACTTACATGGCAGTAAGAACGCAAGCCGACTCTCTCTGGGAGGCACGGTGACTTCAGGCAGGAGGTCCTAGGTGGAATGCAAAGCCGAGGGTTTCTCTGAGTTCAGCTCAGCCTGGGGTAATGCGTAAGACTTCGACGCCCTGTGGGACGTGCCAGGACGGTGTCCGTGAACGTGTGCGAGTGCTGAGGACCTTAAGCTGCTCCCAAGGAGAGTGCAGCGCGTTTCCCTACGCTCGGCATACACAGAGGGCCTCTAAAGGGCTACGGGCCTGGATGTTGCTTAGCAGACCCAGGTGGGCCTGGCGGTACCCAGTGTTCCTGCCGGGAACAGGGGGCCCTCGCCAGCCTCCTAGGTGTCCAGAAAACCCTGCTGCCGTTGAAGGTGCCCAGAGCCGAGGCCGCCGCCTCATGGCAACTGCTGCACGCCTCCGCTTCTGCACCGCCACTCGGGGCCTTACTTCCAGGCCTGTGTTCGTGCTGGGCGTGCCCTTAGCGACACGGCATGGTAAGATGCTGACTTTCTCCTCGGGCAGAGTGACTTCAGGTACGAGGTCCTCGAAGTATTCAAAGCACAGTGTTTTCCCATGGCAGCTCACACAGGGGCCATGACAAAGTCGGACTCACCCGAAATGCTGTCCTGAGGCTGTTCGAGGGCTCTGGAAATGTAGCGCTCCTCGAGGGACGTCCAGTGTGTAGCCCATCGCGCGGCACGCACAGAGGGCCTCCGGGGGTGGGGGAGTGGGGTCAACCAATGGGCCTCGAAGTGGCTCAGCCGCCCCACAGGGGTCTGGAGGTACTCGGTGAACTTGGAGGGAAAGTGATGCATACCCGAGAGGCCTAGGAGTCCTCCAAAGTGTACTACTTCCTTTAAAATAAAGCCTCTAAGCGACTGAGAACTCATGGAGACAGCTGCCTGCCTCCCTTTCTGCACGGCCACTAGGGGCCTACGCTGGAGGCAACTTGTCACGTTGAGGTTCCCTCTAGCTCTAGAGCTTGTCAGGCGGACCAGAGCCGCGGCCATGGAAGCACCTGGTTTAGACAGAGCAGACTCATAACGTTCCCCGAAGCACTCTGACAGGGCTAACAGGCCTGTCGAGAGCAGGGAATGTCAGGTAGCTTCAAGGCAGCATGAACGCAGCCTTCCAAACGGGAAAGCAAGGCTACTTGCAGCAGGCCCCCGTTTCCGTGGGCGCACTCAGCAGACATCCCCGTGGTTTCTAACAAGCCCAAAGAGACACAGGTCACCCTGAGTTTCCTTCCCTGAATCAACTTCTCGAAGTAGGGTGTTCTGCATCAAGCGAAGTGCCTCAACCAAGGAACGCCGTAGCTGGTCCTCTGGGCCTGTAGCTATTCAAAGCCTGCAGTGCCACAGGAGGAAGGGGACTTAATGGCAGTAAGAACGCAAGCTGACTGTCTCTGGGAGGCACGGTGACTTCAGGCAGGAGGTCCTAGGTGGAATGCGAAGCCGAGGGTTTCTCTGAGTTCAGCTCAGCCTAGGGTAATGCGTAAGACTTCGACGCCATGTGGGACGTGCCAGAACGGTGTCCGTGAACGTGTGCAAGTGCTGAGGACCTTAAGCTGCTCCCAGAGAGAGTGCAGATGCAAAACTCTGGGATAAGGGCTGACTATATGTATCCAATACTTACTGGTTAATTTGCATCATCAATTTCTTATTTTATTATTAATATTACTACAACCAATAATAATGAGAGTTAATATTTGTTGAGTCTTTGCTATAGTAAAGATGCCTTTCTTAATCCTTTACATATGTTATTTCAGTTACTTTTTATAACAATCTTATGATATATGTATGACCATGGTTACATGGCTGGAAAGGGGCTATGTAAAGTTCTTAATCTGAATGTGAGACTGTGAAACTTTGTCAGCTGCCTTCAGTGTTTGGCCTTGGTCTAGCTGTGTAACTTTGGCACGTCATTCTGACTGTCAAATTTGCAGTTTCCTCATCTGTCATATAAAGATAGATCAAAATTACATGGGGATTGGGAGATTTGGATTGACATATATACACTATTGATACTGTGTATAAAATAGATACCTAATGAGAACCTACTGTATAGCACAGGGAACTCAGTGCTCTGTGGTGATCTAAATGGAAAGGAAATCCAAAAAAGAGGGGATATATGTATAGGTATAGCTGATTCACTTTGCTGTACAGTAGAAACTAACACAGCATTGTAAAGCAACTATACTCCAATAAAAGTTTTTTAAAAATTACATGGGGGATTGTTTTGAACATTAAATGAGATAGTAAATGTGAAACTGCTTTGTAAATAATAATATGATATATAAATGTTTATTGTTCCCACTATTACCATGATTATTCTGTGGTTGAATTAGGAAGAGGGAAACCTTTTTGATAAATTTGTAGTCAGAGAAGGCCTCTGACTATCATGATCAATGATGCTGATTTACAATCATGAGAGATATATCAGCCAGGCCTCTATTAGAGAAACAGAACCCTTGTGATTTATTATAGGGGTCTGACCTTATGCAATCATGGGACCTTGTTAAATAGGTTATGTAGTGTCTTCCCTGGTGGTCCAGTGGTTAAGACTCTGAGCTTCCACTCTAGGGGGCATGGGTTCAATCCCTCATCAGGGAACTAAGATCCTGCATACTGCAAGGCCAAAAGACAAAAGAAAAGGTAAAATCCATTGTGCAGGGAAAGAAGTAAAATGAGATGGGATGGAGAGAAGGAAAAAAAACATTTAGAAAAACTGTCTTAAAATAAAAAATAGGGCTTCCCTTGTGGCGCAGTGGTTGAGAGTCCGCCTGCCGATGGCAGGGGGGGTGGGGTGGGCGTGGGTTCATGTCCCGGTCCGGGAGGATCCCACGTGCCGGCGGAGCAGCTGGGCCCATGAGCCATGGCCACTGGGCCTGCGCATCCGGAGGCTGTGCTCCACAATGGGAGGGGCCACAGTGGTGAGAGGCCCGCATACCACAAAAAAAAAAAAGCTTATGTATAAGTATGTCTCTTAGCTCAGTTTCAGGGGCTGCAGACAGAAGTCACTGGGGTTGGTGATCAGGGAGAGTCTGGGAGAGCTAACTGAAACCCAAGAAGATGAGGTGCAACCCATGAGGACAGGCTGGAACCTACATTGGTCACTCACTAACAATTTCAAGCGGTAGTATGAGTCACCACAGCCATACATGAACCTCGTACAGGATTTAGAGAAGCTACAGGAGGAGATGTAGTAGGATCTGGGAGAGCTGCAGTTCTGGCTGCTGTCCTGTCCAACAAAGTGAGCCAACAGACCAGCTAGTGAGCTGAACAGTGCAACACCTTTCAAATGTAAACATAGATGCTGGGTATTTCAGCCTTGTAAATCTCAGGCAGATTTCTCTATTGCCAAACCCTGACTCTGAAACATGCAGAAAAAGGAATTCTGGGAATTGTAGTTCCAATTTAGCTAAACTGACATAATACAAAGCTCCCACAATAGACTTATAGCAAAGGTAGAAAAATCAAATGCCAACAAGGGTCAAGTTATTAAAACTAATGGATGAAACAGGCTGGATTTAGGAAAGAAAGCACATGCTCCATCAAAAGGAAGCAGACTCTTTTTGAGGGCCGGGGCTCAGTAATTGATGTTTTTCTTGTTGGACCAAACGGGATTTGTGTCAGGTATGTAAGGCTGGTTCAACACTTGAAAATTAATTAATATAATCCAACCAAGACAAATAAAGGAAAAAAAAATGTATAAATACATGTGGAAGAAGCATTTGACAAAATCCAGAGTGCACTCATGAGAAAAACTCTCAGTAAACTAGGAATAGAGAGGAACTTTCTTAACTTGATAAATACGATCTACAAAAAAAACAATAGCTAACATCACACTTACTGGAGAGAAACTCAATGCTTTCCCACTAAGATTAAGCACAAGGCAAGGATGTCCTCCTTTATTAGAACTTTTCAATATTGTGCTGCAAGTCCTTGCTAATGCAAAAAGGCAAGAAAAGGAAATAAAAGGTGTACAGATTGAGAACGAAGACATAAACCTGTCTTTGTTCACAGGTGACAGGATCATCTATGTAGAAAATCTTAAAGAGTTGACCCCAAACTCCTGTAACTAATAAGTGATTACAGCAAGGTTGCAGGATCCAAGGTTAATATACAAAAGGCAATTGCTTTCCTATATACCAATAATGAACAAGTGGAATAGGTTTAAAAAAAACCCGACACTATTTACATTAGCATTGCCAAAAATGTAATACTTCTGTATAAATCTAATAAAATATGTACAACCTCTATAGGAGGAAAACTACAAAACCGTGATGAATGAAGTCAAAGAATAACTAAATAAATGGAGAGATATTGCATGTTCATGAATAGGAAGACTTGGTATTATCAAAATGTCAGTTCTTTCCGACTTAATCTATAGAAATTCAGTGCGATCCCAATCAAAATCCCAGCAAGTTATTTTATGGCTATTGGCAAACTGATTCTAAAGTCCATATGAAGAGGCAAGAGACCCAGAATAGCTATCACCTCATTGAAGGACAAAGTTGAAGGAATGACACTACCCAGCTTGAAGACTTATTATGAAGGTGCAGTAATCAAAGGGTGATATTGGTGAAAGAACAAACAGATCAATGGAACAAAGAGAATAAAAAGCCCCAAAATAGACCCACATAAATACAATCACCTGATCTTTGGCAGAAGAACAAAGACAATACAATGGAGGAAAGATAGTCTTTTCATCAAATAGTGCTGAAACAACTGGATGTCCATTGTAAAAAAAAAAAAAAAAAATCGAGACACACACTTTATATCCTTCATAAAAATTAACTCAAAATGAACCACAGACCTAAATGTAAAACACAAAACTGTAAAACTCCCAGAAGATAACATAGGAGAAAACCTAGATGACCTTGGGTATGGCAATGACTTTTAAAATATAATACCAAAGGCACACTCCATGAAAGAATTGATAAGCTAGACTTCATTAAAATAGAAAATTTCTGCTCTGTGAAAATCACTATCAAGATAATGAAAAGACAAGCCACAGAGTGGGAGAAAACATTTGTAAAAGACGCATCTTGTTAGGGTAAAGTGGCAACTTGCAAGCTTCTTACATGTGTAACTGGTGTAATTTATTTTGGTATGTAGTGTGAGGTACAGACTTTAGTTTTAAATGGGTGTGTAGTTTTCTAGGCATCAATTTTAAAGATTATAACTTGACTTTATCACAATCAAACTTCCCAGACGTACTAAGAACTATTTGTGGATATTCTTTTCTGTTTAATTTGTACATGTGTTCATTCATGTAGTAATGCTACACACAATGTTTGAATTGTAGTGGCTTTATAGTTAAGTTATATAGCTGCCTGCTAATTAACAGATACTCAACTTCTAATAAAATTTAGGGCTTGTACCTGAATGCCCCCAGACTATGTTCTTCATTCAGACTCTTTACTATTCACTCAATATAAATTCAGAGCTGATATACATTAAAACTGAACTAAAGTGGCTACCATTTTTCAGTTTTCATCTATATTCCTAGATTTAAAATATGAGAAAGTAATAGAATGCAACATTTCTTAAAACCTCTAATGACTCACATTTTCTATCTCTAATTAAAACAGAATACCCTGTGGAATATCTTTGCATCATTTACCCGGTTTCATTAATTCTGGCTGCTGATGTTAATTTAAATTCACTCTGGTAAAATGAGAGCTCAGTATAATGTTTTAGCATACTCAGTGAGACTTACAAATAGTCATCTGCTAGGTGGTAAACAGTAAACAGTCTTGTTTATTGCAAATAATCTTAGCCAATAAATGTTATTTATGCTCCATTTAAGAATAAAGATGTTAATCTGAGATCACAGAAGGATCTTTTTGTTAAAGCTAAAAGCAATTCGCTTTGATTAGTTGCAAATGCAAATATTACCCAACTTCTTTCTCCTTCTTTGATAGTTGTATAGAAATAAAACTAAATATAAGAATGTCAGCCAAACCCACTACAAATAAAACTGCACTACAGACCCACTATCTTCAGTGATTTCTACATGATTTCTATGCTCAAACCTTCATTCTATCCTCTCTTCCTAAACAGAATTGTTTTGTGTTTTTTTTGGTTTTCAGTAACTTTTATTACACAAGAGATTCATATTTTTATAGAAAAATCATATAATCAAATAATCCAAAAATAGATTAAAAAGCAGCCATAATTCCACCTCTCAGATATATTATCACTGTATCTATTTTATAGTATAGCTTTCTTATATTTTTAACATCTTTATTGCAGTATAATTGATTTACAGTGTTGTGTTAGTCTCTGCTGTATAACAGTGCATCAGCTATACGTATGTATATATCCCCATATCCCCTCCTTTTTGCGTCTCCCTCCCACCCTCCCTATCCCACCCCTCTAGGTAGTCACAAAGCCCCGAGCTGATCTCCCCGTGCTATTTGGCTGCTTCCCACTAGCTATTTTACATTTGGTAGTGTCTATATGTCCATGCCACTTTCTCACTTCATCCCAGTTTACCCTTCCCCCTCCCTATGTCCCTAAACAGAATTTTAAGAAGTTAGCCAAGATAAAATGAGAAACTGATTTAGCCTTAGGTCCCAAATTTACAGTTCAATGATTTAGGAAAATCCCTTGACAGCTATACTGAGCCTCAGTTTTCACATTTGTGAAAGGGTGAGGATTAAAAAAACTGATACTTCTGGAAATGCCTGTCATTCTGATTGGATATTTTTAAAATATTAACTGAAATTTAAATGTATAAATTATAAAAAGAAGATGCCAGAAAGGACTATTATCATTTTATTACCCAGATAAACCCTGGTGGCCCACTGATAGGAGAAGGGGCTTCTCTAAGTAGTTTTCTTCATCCTGATTTCTGGACACTCCCTTCTTTAATCTGCTTTTGGAGGTACTGGGTGACATTTTGGCAAGTTTTATTCAATTTCTTTATGCCTTGATTTTAGGAAAGAAGAATAGTAGCTGTGCTGAGCTGTGCCAGGTCAGATAGAATTTTTGGAGTATTCTTTCTCTCTCTTGTAGACAGCCACTGTCATTTGGTAAGCCATAAGCCTTCCTTTGCTTTGACTGTGGTTAGTGTGTTTGCTGGATTTCTAAAATATATTTTTAGTGTTTACTTGTTTAGATTGAAAAGATTGGGCTATATTTTTAAAAGTTTATCCCTCCATTTTCGAAGGTCTTTTAAGTTGTGATATTACATGCAAGAGAGCTAACGGAATTCTGGACTCCATATTTTCATTTTTACCTTTTTTTTTTTCTCAAACTTTGAACCAACAATGGCTAAGAATGAGAGGAACTCAGACCCGAATATTTTTTCCCTTGTCAAGCACAGAGAATATGGGAAAAAATGAAATTGGGAAATTGTTTTGCTCATCTTCCTTTCCTCCTTTTTGGTCAGTTACCTTAGTCGTCCACCTCACTTTGTATTTCTAGTCTGGCTTCAGAAAGACCTGAATTTGATGAACTAGACACTGTTGTAGTAGTAGATTGCTAGAAGGAACCAAGATCCAGACGACCTTAAATGGTGGCTTCATGGAATTATATTCAAGGATGGTCCAGCTAATTTCCTCACTTCCATTGTGAAAGGAGTTTCCTATTCCTAAGAAAATGGACCTATTCAGACTGACACAGAAGAGGGAGATTTATCCCAGTGCATTTATATATGTATATATATTAAAATTATGTGTATATATATATATATAATGCCTAATGCAAATATCTCAGATGTTCTATTTTGTGTTTTTTCTTTAATTTTACTAATAAAATTGTGACCATTTTTTTACTCAAAAGAGGAGAACCTTAAAAATTAATTAAAAACACATTCTCAGTAGTCTAAGGTTCAGCGTGACTTGGCAGAGAATATTGCTGAATGGTTAGATAACAGTGCTGGTAGGCTTGGCTATTGTAACACTTTACATTTGAGTTTCTCTTCCTTGAAATTACAAGAACTATATGACTCAAGAGAAAGACTGATAATTAGGAGTATTCTGCTTGCTTTTTATATAGCCCATTGAAGAACATTTTGATTAATTATTTGGAGGTCATAGGAAGGTACCTTCATGATCTAACTTTTGAACAAGTAGTGTTGCAACAAAAAGCCATGACTTAAAATTAAAAAGGAAATTTGAAATGACCTATTTCTTTTGGCATCTCAAGCCAGATATCTGTCAGTAAAATGAGTCACTTTTCAGTCAAATGGGTGGTCAGCAATATAAATTTTATTGGGAAGCTGAAAGACACCATTGCCAAACAGAGCATCTGCAGCGTTCACATCTATATTTGAGCATCTTTCGTTTACCCAAGGGGTGCAGATGAGAAGAAGGAAGGCAGAGAAATGCACTTGCATAAAGCTTTTCAAGATGGATAGAAGAGACAGCATTCCCAGAGGCAGGTCAAGTTCAACCCAAGAACAGCTCTCTCAGTGCTTTCACAACTGGTTAAAATACAAGATCAGTAGTAACTCAGCTCTCAAATCAGTGCTGAAATCAAGCAGAAGTTTGTTAATATTCATACGGTTAACATACATCAAATAGGATTACTGAATTTTCTGAATCTAAAAGTTCTCCACAGTGTTGACATTTCCTTACTGAACTCCCAGGGTCGTTTGTTTTCAAAGGCTGTTGAGCTCAAGACGCATTTGGTTTTAAACAATCCTTCATAAAATATTCAACTTTCAGTCTAATATGATTGAAACCCAGCTTGAGTGTGTTTTATAATGCACTGAACTGGAAAGGCTATGGGCATTGAATTATTCAAAACATGGTAGGCGAAGGAGTGATATGTGGGGAGGAGTTGATCAAAGAAATCAGTGAGACTTGGTATGTCTTGTTATCTCATTTTATTTACCTTTTAGAATAGAACTCTTCCAAATACTAGAGGAAAGAAATCAATATCAATTTTCACCTGTCACGTTCCACACTTCAATTATTAATGAATGTCAAATTTGACCCCAGTTTTCTGTACCACCTGCTCTGCAATAATATTTGAGCCTTTATTAAAAATGTAAAATTGTCATTGAATTTCCAAATATGATTTGCCAGTGGCTAATTCAGCTTGTTTTATTAATAAGCAAGTTCTGATGAGTAATACTAATTTAATACGCCAGCATGTAAGGTTAAAGTGTGAATTATTCCTGCCGAAGGTGATGAGATATGACTGCGATGTGGTGGTAGGGCACTCACCTTCCTGAACGAACCCTGCGAGCACACAGTTCCTGGGAGAAAGCAGAACTTCATATTGTAGCAAATCTGATATTATTTTGCATGTCTCCTGTAGCAGTGGAATGCACACACACAAACATCATGGGTGAAAAAACACACATGCGCACCTTAGATGCTTACATTAATTTCTGAATATAGTTCTCCAGAAAGAAAAAGCTTTAGTGATGATTTTTATTTTTATAGTTTATTATTTTATCCATACTAAAACACTTCATCAAATCACTTCCTATTTTGTTGTCCATGGAATGCTTTCAATTTTGAGATGCTAAATACAAATGGAAATAATGATTATAGTCCTTGGCCATTAAAGACTAAGTTACAGAGAACCCAGTGACTGGAGGTCAGAGCTGCCACGGAATTATTCTCTGCTCCACAACCATTAGAATATCACTGTGTACCCACTTAAGGATAGAATGCTGCTATTGAGAAACTAGCTCTTTTATTTTTACTAAAAGGAGAGAACAGTAGGGGACCTTGGCTGCCTGAGTGTATGAGACTTTCTCTGTTTTGTACAATAAGCCAAAAACAATACATGAAATAGCCTCGGGTCTTTTGTCTTTTGTACCCAGCTCCTTCCTGTATTGCTCCTGATCAATTACACTTAAATCAACAAGAGTTGCTTGAACATTTTGACAGTTATGCTCCCCATTCCCTGAAGCATTTTTAAAGGGTTACTGAGATAAAGCTATTTCAAAAAATACTCCCTCCAAATTTTTTCAGGGTGGCATCAATGAAAGTAACTTAGAGGAAAAATACTCCACCTTGAGTTCATGGCCTATCGCGCTAAGGCCAGGCAAGCATAAACCTTCATAGCAAAACCTAAGTTTGCTCCAAGTTGAGAATTTGGTTTCCATGCTCTTATATAAAATGTATATGGAGAATTTAATTCCCTATAAGCCCTTTCCAAAGAGAGAATACAGTTCATCATTCATAAGAGATGATGAAAATTACAATTTTGTTGAATAGGTGGAATATATATTACATATAATATATATATTTATTTTTAATATATATATATAAAATATATAAAGTTACTATTCAGAGTCCTAAAAAATGGATTTTTCTTACTTACCAAGAATGAACAGTAACTTGATCTCTAAACAATAAAGCACCTGGTCATAAGAGAATCATAAAAAATATTTGATATCAGAATGAATTCACTGTTCAGGTGTAAAGAGGGAATAGCTTCAGTTTTCCTCTTTTGTGCACCCCATTATTGCATCCTGGACAGAGGGGATTTTCTTGATTTTAATCTAAAGGAGAAATGTTCACTTTTGTTGAGATGGAAATTGACAACCTCAGTAGGCAGAGGCACTGTTTTTATTTGGCTGAATTCATTTCTAGTGATAATTCAAGGTGTAATAGGGTTTTCTATGCCACTCCAAAATCTGAAAATGATAAGCATCTCACCAGAGTTTCAGGATGGCCCATTACCTATTCTGTGGAAAGGATATTCAAAATACCATGCTTCATCAATGTCTTCTTTGACTTATTAATCAATGGACAACTACTGAGTTAAGACAGTGTCTTATCCTTGCTTCAAAAAAATAAAAACAGGGTTTCCCTGGTGGCGCAGTGGTTGAGAGTCTGCCTGCCGATGCAGGGGACACGGGTTCGTGCCCCGGTCCGGGAAGATCCCACATGCCGCGAAGCGGCTGGGCCTGTGAGCCATGGCCGCTGAGCCTGTGTGTCCGGAGCCTGTGCTCCGCGACGGGAGAGGCCACGGCAGTGAGAGGCCCGCGTACCACAAAAAAAAAAAAAAAAAAAAAAAAATCCCACAAACACAAAAAAACTGTTAACGATGAAAACTTATTATGCCAGGCCTTAGTATGGCCTGACTTGGAAATTTAGTTTCAGAGGCTTTTGTGAATATACCAAGGAAAGAGGACCTAGGTGTATCTTATTCCCACAGGCCGCCAAAAAATATTTGCTTAATGGAGAAAAAATTAATATAGGAGAGTATAGGAGAGAACCTGACAGATGCTTAACATTATTGAGTGACAGCAATGCCCAAACTCATCTGTGATCAAACACTATGAAAGTATCCTCCTAAGGATAAACTTACTACAAATAAGAAGTGAAAATTCAATTATGGAGATACTTTCCGTTTCAGCTCTGATATGCAAAAAGCTTGGAAGTTGTCACTGTATCTTGTCCTTACAAGATAATGGGGTACAAAATGAAAATCAATGACTTTTCTCAGACGTGATTAATAAAACATGTAACTATGAAAGAATTTTAAAACTGTAATTATGTATGTGTATATATGTGTCTCTGAAAAATGTGTCAAAGAAAACTGAGGGTATCAGTAGAAACTCATTTAACTTCTATCTCTTCTTACCTTTATTTCCTCCCAAACTTACCAGTATCCAACCAACTCGAAGGATACAAGTGACTTTTATATACTGTGCAAGGTTTTTTTCTTATTCATATGTCCATGTTTCCCCAATTCTCTAAATTATTATCTACATCTTCAGGATCTCCTTTATCCGTTCCTTCATTTCAACATATAAGTCCTTCTCATTCTAAAAAAATCTTTTTTGCTAATTATTTTCTCTTTTCATCCAAACTCCTTCAGAGTAGCCTATTCCCAGTGTCTTCACTAGCCCCGCCTGGCCCCCACAGGCAGCCCTACACCCTCAATTTATTGCCATCTGGCTTTTTGTCCACCACTTCACTGAACTGCTCTAAGGTCACTGGGGACCTAACTGCCCAAATCCAATGGACACTCACATTCTCTGAAGGATGACACTGTCATCTACTTCCTCCTTCTTGAAACTTTATCACCTCACTCCTTCCCAGAATTCTTTCTCTGCTTATTACTTAAACGTTGTCAGTACTCACAATTCTCTGAAATCTCATCCATTTTCATGATTTTAATGACTGCTGATATGTGCTGATGACATTCAAATTTTTATCTTTCCATGTCTTCACGTGCATGTCCAGTTATCTACCAGTCTGTCTCCTGAATTCTACAGGTGCTTTACAATTCAACATGTCCAGAACTGAAGTCTTTTCCCAATTCAGTTCTTTATCCCCTATTTCCAAACTCAATGATACCACCACCCAACCTTAGTCACACAGATGGGGGTTCAGCCTCCGCCTCCTACTTCTTCCTTACTTCCCAAGATCAAGTCTTGCTTGTAATTTCCTAAATACAATTAGAACTTATTTCCTCCCTTCAACTATACCTTATTTCAGACCCCTTTCTTCTTGCTATTACCTGGTCTAGAAGTTACCAAATTGCTGTTTTGGTGGAACCAGTTGTTAGACACTTCTGTTAAAAAAGGACTCTAGAGTCAAATAGCTTTGAGGATGGCTGTGTACCATACACCTGCTTTGACGATCCAGAATGAACACTAGCCTACAGTAGCCCCGAGAAGCTGTACAGTAAAGAAACCTGATTAACTTTACTTAAGCCAGGTTCTCCCTTCTGCCGGCCTATAAACCTTTCAGTAGGGACTGGAGAGGAGGTGGCAGCGTGAAAGTCCCACTTGAAAATAAAAAACACTGCTCCTCAGAAGAGTGGGGCATAATTGTCTCCAGGCTTCTTCAAATTTCTCATCCATACTGACGTCAGTGGTCTAAAATGCCACCTGAACTTGTCCTTTCCATACTTAGCTGTTTTCTGAGGAAACCAGCTCCACGCACATGGGTGGTTAAGACCCGCTCTCCTCCTCCTCACGGCCTCCTTTAGGGGCACTTGCCACTGCCTGGTGACACTGCACTGATCCTCCAGAGCCTGTGCCTGTGGCTCCGTAACACACCTCTCGCACACTCACGGCTCTGGACTTCCGCTGTCCTCTCTGCCTTGAGTGTCCTTTCCCTTCACCGGCTGACTCACCAGTTTTCCACGAGTCCTTTAAGACTTAGCTTAGGGACTGCCTCTTTCGATGACTTTTCTTTGCCTCACAGCTCCCCCTCTTCTTCCACAAACACTGACCAAATGCCCTGAATATGCCCGTCACAGCATGTCATGTGCAGGATGAGACATCTGCTGTGCGTCTTCCCCTCTCACTCCACTGCTAAAGGGCCAACGCTACATCTTGCTCATTGTTTCACTGCTCTAACACCCAATCCATGACTAATGAACTAACTACTACTGTAGTAGCCCTCTTTGTAACAATCAGGCAGGAACTTCTAGAAGAAATCTGACACTCCAGCTGTTCTCTGCTCTCACCTTTCAGTCTGAATGAACTAAAGACTTATCTGTACATGTTTTACCAGGGAGACATAATTTAATCCAGAGATGTGTCATCACATACTCTTACATACTCTGCCGTTCAAAAATTCTGCTCACGATGGGGGAAGGAGACAGGTGTGCTTTCTGACAGTCCCACTGTTTTGCAGTTCTAGTGCTCACTGCCTTCTCTCTCAGTGCATTCCTTAAACCCTTCCTCTCTTAACAAGGAAACAGGATAACAAAGTAATTAAGAGCCTGGGTTCTGCCTATCTGTGAAACAGAAACATAACCAAGGACATAGAGAATAGACTGGTGGTTACCAAGGGGGAGGGGGTGGGAGAGGGTTGGATTGGGAGTTTGGGATTAGCAGATGCAAATTGGTGTATATACAGGATGGATAAACAAAAAGGTCCTACATGGGACTTCCCTGGTGGCGCAGTGTTTAAGAATACGCCTGCCAATGCAGGGGACACGGGTTCGAGCCCTGGTCCGGGAAGATCCCACATGCCAGAGAGCAACTAAGCCCGATGCCACAACTACTTAAGACCATGCACCTAGAGCCCGTGCTCTGCAACAAGAAAAGCCACCACAATGAGAAGCCCGCACACTGCAACTAGAGAAAGCCTGCGTGCGGCAACGAAGGCCCAACGCAGCCAAAAATTAAAAAATAAATACATTTATTTTTAAAAAAGTGGATGTATTTTAAAAAACCAAAAAGGTCCTACTGTAGAGCACAGCAAACTATATATCCTGTGATAAACCGTAATGGAAAAGAATATGAAAAAGAATGTATATAAATGTGTAACTGAGTAACTTTCCTGTACAGCAGTAATTAACACAACACTGTAATTCAACTATACGTCAATAAAAAAATAAAATTTAAAAAAATTGCCATAAAAATAGTCACATAAGGGGGACTTCCGCGGTGGTCCAGTGGTTAAGACTTCGCCTTCCAATGGAGGGGGTGAGGGTTCGATCCCTGGTGGGGGAGCTAAGATCCCACATGCCTTGCGGCCAAAAAACCAAAATATAAAACAGAAGCAATACTGTAACAAATGCAATAAACACTTTAAAAATGGTCGACATCAGAAAAAATCTTTAAAGAAGAAATTCACATAAATCAGAAACAAATGAAACATAATAAAGTCCATACATTAAAATAAATTCCATACATTAAAAAAAAAAATAGAGCATGGGTTCGGGTCACATCGCAGCTTCCCACTTACTTACAGCTGTGTAATTCTGGGCAACTCACATAATGTCTCCTCAGACTCCTCATCTATAAACGGGGATGGTAACAGTTCCCTACCTCAGAGCGTTGCTGTAGTCCATAAACACGGTAAGTGCCTTGGTAAATGTTTGAGGCTCTCTGGTTATTGTGAATTAAAATACCTCAATGGCTTCTGGCCATGTGATTTATAATAGTTTGATGTTTAACCAAATGGTAAAACTATTCCATTTATTATTCCCATATCTTTTTAACCCTTACACCCTGCTTTGTTGTTTATGTTTTCTCCCAACATAGAGTGCTAGTTCCAGGAGAGTAAAGGCTTTATTTTGTTCACTGCTGAAAGCAATAGCACCCAGAAAAGTACTGTACATATGAAGCCCTCAGTAAACACTAGCTGAATGAATGGTGCAAAGTGTCACAAGGAAAAGTACACCAAAACTTTCATTATAATAAAAAAGTATAGATAAATCTTTCTCTAATGGCTTCCAGTCAAGTAACTGAAACCACCATATGCTATAATAAAAACGTAAGTAATTTATTAAAATTTGAAGGCAAAAACATAATTTTAAATGATTTAGACCTATGTTAGGCGTGATAGAGTATGGATGCTTTCTTGAAATTTACAATCAGATCCAGGAGTATCACCTTCAGAATGTTCTAGTAGATTGAGTTTACTTTTAGTTGTCTTTGATGAAACAGTCACTATTCTACTCTCTTTAACAGAAGTGTGTTTTTTTGAAGACTCACTTTTAATTGGTTTATTAACCAAAGAATTATTTTGCCCAATTCCTTTGCTTTTATGCTTTACAGGTGAGTCAGAGCAGGAATGCAGGTCCTTCCCAGGTTGTCTCCTAGCAGAGAATTTTTAGGTATATTCACGTGCTTTGCTCATTCTCTCTGAAGACGACCTGCTATTTCTAGATAATTCCTCTTCTTTGCTTTGACTTTCAGTTCCAGAAATGATGTCTGCTGAAGGGAGAACATGTTCTAGCAATGAACTCTTCAAAAGACCCCTGCCGCTGCTCTGTGACTGGGACCCCCAGGTTGTCTTTGGAAGTTTCTAAGGCCTCCTGAGTAGACACTGGGACATGGAAGGAGTCGAGAGGCAAAGGAATCCTAGCATCACCTGTAATTTTCTGAAACTGGACGGAAAAACAAAAGACAAGACAAAAATTCAGTGATGAACAAAGCCAACCATTAAAAAGTAGAGTTCAAAACTTCAGTGTTACTCTGTGACCTTATTATTAACACAGTCAATATTCAGAAGATTTCAGAGCCAGTTTTTTTCTAATTATATCTTGCCAAGTGATTCTCAGCTTAACCTAGCTATATCCAAGGCTATGTCCGCTACATTTTCAGACTTTGGTGACTGGGGTAGTTATTACCCATTTCCTTTCCCTCACTAAAAATAAAACCCTATTCTGTAAGATAATTAATTTCTTTCCTATCCTCCAGGCACATGTAAACAGTATATAGTTTGTGACCAAACTCTGTTCTCAAGCTGTCAGTTCCCAAGACCAGTCTGAGATTGGTTGATATGGGCTCCAAGTAAGGCTAGAGGAAAAGCTGACAGGTTTTCCCCTCCCATTCCCATAACCAGGTGATTCACTGTAATATGTTACCTATTAGCTATGTCTGGATTACTTATTTTAAAAATTATATCAGTATGTGTACCTTCATTAGTATTCCTTCACTGTAAGCTGACTGCATACAAATAGAAACCTAGATAAAATATAAATAGAATAGACATTTATACAATTTAAAATCTGGAATATTTTCTCTAATGTTTTCTTTCTTCATTAAGGATAGTTTGCTTTAACTCATAAATTTTCTAAAGAACTTCCAGTCTCCTTATTTACAATAATACAGTATCATGAAATGGGCACACATTTACTAATCTCAGATTTGGAAAGGATTCCAGAATCTTATAGGTTCTGAGCATGTGAACTATTAGAGACTGATCGTTATTGTTTTCTCCCTGACTTGGTCATTTCCTTTTTGCTAATCACTCTTAGAATCATTAAGTGCTGTTCTGTCCACTTACTTGGATATTTTTCATTTGTCCTGGGGCACCCTGTTTTGATTCTGATTTTTCTTCTTCAAGTGCCTTCTTTTCTTCTTTACGTGGACTACTAACAGTAGAATTCATCTGGGGACGACCTAGTAAATGAAAATCTGACTGATCTATACCAGCCATTGTGGCCAGCTGCCCAAGCCTGGACCAGAGGAGGAAAGGAGAAAAGACAAAGGTTATTATAATCACATAAGAGCAGTTTAGATTTCCCCAGACCTACAATCATGAAATACTTCTAAAATCTTAAAAGCCAACATCCTACGCCAGACCACAAGCCTCTCTCTCCCCCAAATTCTCAGCCCTTTCCAGATTCATCCTCTAGGACACATCCCATCTCCTTACCTATTACCGCTCCATTTTAAACACTGTCTGACTAGCAGCTTCACATCTACCACGCACCTCGTCCACTACCTCTCACACCTCTATTCCCACACTTCTTTACCACATTTCCTCCAGTTTCCAAGAATGTGTTTGTTCCTTCCTTCCCAACACCAACACCAATTCATTCACTGACAAAACACCACTCCATCAACTATCAATCTCCACTTCCCTCTTCCAGCAAAATTGCTCCCAGTTGAGAACCACTGACCTATCTCCCCTGCAGATTAATAATAATTTTTATGTCTAAGGCAAAAATAACTTTAATTCACTTATCAAACAAGCAAAATATGTGAAAGATAGGAAAATTCTTATGCATTCCCGAATATTTTCAATGAAAACTGCCTTCAATTTAGTCTTTACAAAAAACTACACCTACTAATTACTCTATCTACAGGTTACTCTTTTATAATGAGCTCCCCACTCTACCAAAGCAGGCTTCCCTATTTGCATTTCTTAAAAAATTTAATTCCTCATTTTAAATAGTCAACTATATTACCTATAATTACACTAAATATGGCCACGGAAGTGATGAAAATTGCTCCAGTTCCTCAGCAAACTACCATCACAGTCGCAAAGAGAAGAATGCCATGAAGAGAAATGAACTAACCCAGCATCTTTAAGGAGATCCAAGAAAGCATGGAACTTCTGAAAAGAATTCTCAATGCTGCCCAAAACACCTGCATCATCCAGGATCATGCTTGTCAATGAGTGGGCATGAAGGGCTTCAGACAAAGAGAAATTCATATTTCTTAAGTGGGCATTTTCATGTTCCAGCTATAAAAGAAGACTAAAAATGTCTGACATGATTTTTTCTCATTGTCATCAAAAGTAGTCTTCCCTATTTTCAAGGAACAAAACTAAAACACTCAAAATGTAATTAATTTGTAATTAACCTAACTCTCCACCAGTAAAGACAGAGACCATATCACATAGTAACCAAAACCCACAGGCACCCAACAAAGTTTCCTATATAACACTTAGGTGGTACATAAAAAAACCAAAGTTACCGTTTTATTAATGATCTTTCACAAAAGATCACATTTCTAACTAGTTCAATTCATAATGGAGCCTTATTCTACATTAGAAAATTACCTGCTTTAAGTTTCTCTTAAATTAGAAAATGAAATATAGAATCTGATTTGAATAAAACATATTACAACTCTGCTGAATGTTAAGAATTAACTTTAGTGAGCAAAATATCTAATGCTTACGTTTAAAAGTCCTAAATCATACCCAACCCAATCTATTAAATGTACAATCACCAATATTTTCTTTGGCTTCTTGAAAATATTCCCCCCATGCACTCTTCCCCTTCCGCTCATCATCTATGCACTTAAAACCCCCTGTAAGCTCAACTCTAGTATTTCTCAGAAAGGCCATTAATGTTCATGATGCCCCTTTTGCCTTACATGAGCAGGTGGCTCAACATTTACTGAATGAGTGTCCGCCAATCCAACGGATGCACTTTCAAAAATTCCTCCCTACACTCATGCTGTGATAAATTATATTTAGATAGAACTTTTTAGATTATGCCCTGCTTTCATGCACATTACCTAATGTAATTCTCATAGTATATATTTTTATCTTACATTGCATTCTTAGAAGTTTTCCAATATCTTAAATTTATTTAAATGATTCTCTTTCCTAATTCATTGCCAGGAGAGTCTCATCGTGTCTTTTATATTACTGTATATACAGTATATGCACAAAAGTGCCTTCTTGAATCAAAGAATCATGAACAGGAAATAAGCTAATGTCATATAAAAGCGCACACACACACACACACACACACACACATACACAAAACCAGATTTTCACATTTTTAAAAACATGCTTTCTGGAATATAGATCATATGATCACTAAATACCAGTAAATGCAAAAGTCCACTTGATACAACAAATTTGCAACATATTACAGTTTTAAATCTTACAAATTATGTGTATATGGCTTAAAATCAAATCAAAATAAAACTAAAACACTCTCTAAAGCAGAAGAAGAAACTTGTTTACCTCACTGACTCGTTTATCAGCCTTCAGTCTTATTACTCTTTCCTCCTTTAACTGCTTTAGGCACTCCTCCAGGTTTTCCTAAACAGAGTCAATATTATAACTAATTCATAGTATAATATCCCAAAGCCTTTCCAGCTATTGGTCTCATCAGGATTTAGAGGCAGAGCCAGAAGTGAACTCAGATTTTAGTCTGCTACTGGTAATATCATACCATGCTAGTGAAATGAATTATCAAAACCTATCAAGTTAGCATAGGTAAGATTTATTTAAATTCCACTCTTTCCAACATAAATTTGTGGTAGCCCACCATAAAAGGCATATGCGTATAAATAACATAGTAAGTCAGAAATAAGAAGTTAAGACCCAGAAAGAAAAATTCTATTTTTATTTGTGGGTCTCCTTATAGTAGGAAGTCCTATTAATGAACATGCTTAACATACCTGAATTGCCTAATTGCAGATTCAAAAGCATGTTTTTAAGAAGTACTCACTTTTAAAGCAATTCACAGTCAAGCACTGTTCCTGGAGTTCCCTGGGTATGAAATAATCTAATCATCAAAACCCTAAAAGGGGGCTTCCCTGCTGGCACAGTGGTTAAGAATCTGCCTGCCAGTGCAGGGGACACGGGTTCGAGCCCTAGTCCAGGAAGAACCCACATGCCGTGGACCAACTAAGCCCATGCACCACGACTACTGAGCCTACGCTCTAGAACCCACGTGCCACAACTACTGAAGCCTGCACGCCTAGAGCCTGTGCCCCGCAATGAGAAGCCACCACGCTGCAACGAAGAGTAGCCCCCCGCTCGACGCAACTGGAGAAAGCCCGCGAGCAGCAACGAAGACCCAACGCAGCCAAAAATAAATAAATAAATGTATAAAAAAAAACCCTACGTGGAAAGAACGATCACTAACTCCATGGTTTTTTTTTGTTTGTTTGTTTTTTTGCGTTATGTAGGCCTCTCACTGTTGTGGCCTCTCCCATTGCGGAGCACAGGCTCCGGACAAGCAGGCTCAGCGGCCATGGCTCTCGGGCCTAGACGCTCTGCGGCACGTGGGATCCTCCCGGACCGGGGCACGAACCCGTGTCCCCTGCATCGGCAGGCGGACTCTCAACCACTGCGCCACCAGGAAAGTGCTATTTTACAGATGAGGGAAACAGAGGCAGAGAAGTAGAATAAGTAGAGCAGCACAACCAAGGTCACACCACTAAGTAGCAGAGCCACACTGTGGACTCAGGAAGCTGGGTGCCATTCCTGTTCACGGAGGTGGTAGTCTTCCCATTCACCAAGGTCACTGAAATAAAATGAACACTGATAAACTCTCTTAGGAGTTTTAGGAACTAAGACACTTCGGTCCTTGAAGTGGGGACACTGCTTGCAATTGGCAGAATTCTAACAGAGGCCCCAAGATTCCTACTTACTGAAGTACACAAACCTTCCACTTATCCAATCAAACTCTAAATCTAGGTGCTGTAGTGAAGGGATTTTGCAGATGGAATTAAGGTTCAAAATCAGTTGATTTTTTAAGATAGGGAGATTATTCTAGGTGGATGTGACCTACTCAGGCACCCCATGAAAAGGACCTGAACTCTTCCTGAATTGAAGTACAAAAGGGACAAGAGGGAGACTCTCCGTTGCTGGCTCTGAAGAAGTCCAATGCTGCGGCAGGGAAGGCAAGCGAGAGGCCTCTAGGACCTGAGACTGTCCCCTGACTGACAGCCAGCAAGGAATGGGGACCTCTGTCCTGCAACTGCAGAATCTGAATTATGCCAACAAGCCGAAGCAGCTTGGAGGCATTCTTTCCCAGAGCCTCGGGATGCTAACACAGCCAGACTGAAATCTTGATTTCAGCTCTGTGACCCACACAAACTATGGTGAACACCCAACGTTTGGGACTCAATGTCTTACACTTAAATTTCACGTGCTTTAACACTCTCGGGAGGGAACCCACATGTTCCCGTGTGTATCTGAGCAGGAAACCCAGTCACGCTGTGCCTGGACTTCTGACCTACAGAACTGTGAGCTAGTCAAATAGGTATTGTTTTCAGTCAGTAAGAGTGTACTAAAAGAATTAATATTCTACTCAACCTCCAGGCTCATGAACAAAATAAACGATTTTCATTGTTTTAAGCCACAGTTTCAGGGTGGTTTCCTATGCAGCGATAAACAATCAGAATACCTACACTTATGAAAACAGTAAGGTATATTTATACATTTTAGCTGCTTTGAACAATCACTTAAAGAATGAGGAACTCTATTATATGCCATCATTGGCAGAGGAGCTGGTATCACTTTCTGGAGAGTAGCTCTTGGTACCTAACAACAATCCTACATCAGGGGTTTACCCTAAGGAAATCAAAGATGTGGGCAGAGATTTATCTACCAACATGATGTCTTAAGATTGTTTATAACCAAACCCTAGAAGAAGGCTAAGAGCCTCCAAATTGGGATTGGTTTAAACAAAAACAGATCACCGAATGAAGGAATGCGCTATGAAGCCACTAAGAAAATAATGACAACAGGTCTCAACCAGAGTTAATGAATGGGCTTCAGGAGTTCTACATTCAAAATATATCTGTGAGTTTTTCCTGGGAGATGGTGCATAAGCTTAATCAAATTCTCTGATGTAGAAGAGTATTTAGTGGTAAGACAAAATATTTTTCATACTTTTTTCAGACAAAAGAGCAGATCAGGTGTGTGTACATGCAGAGGTGGCTTTTATTTCCTTCAATGAGTTGTTCATTGTTTTCAAAAATTTACTCAATGAACATATATTTTTATATTCAGATCATGTTTAAAAAACTGACAGTCTAAGAACTTCAAATTCTTTAATGTTTCATTACTAAAGCCGGCCAAGTTTTCAATGGGGAAAAAGGGGGAAAATTGCAAACTTCCTCTACTTTCAATATAATGGTTTAATAAATCTTCTAAAACCGATTTCAAAGAATTTCTAAACAAATAAGCAAATAAACAAAAAAACTCTCACCACAGTCAGAGGAAAGTAGAGTAAAACTTCCTGACTGGTTCTAAATAGCACATCAAAGTGCAATTACATGAAATAGTTTCTTCCTCTAGTGGAGGAAATTAGAACACAGTGTTAAATTTTTGTGGAAAAGTGTACCCTCCTCCCACAAAGTATTAATAATTCATGTCCCTTACATGGAAATATGGAACCAAAAAAGTTAGAAAGTAAAATTGCTTGATATTCTGTTACTTAAGTAAGACTAATGATAAGGCTTTGGAATAATTTTCCTTCCTGTCATCTGCTCTCCCTTCCTCCCTCTGTACACTGGCTAGGGTGATTTTTCTGGGACAAAGCTCCCATCACATTGGATATCAAATTTTATGTTCACCTTTTCTCCATTTAACATTGAAATCAATCATTTCTCATATAATCAGGGGATTCATAACCTTGATTTTTTTTGTGTGGGCTACAAAATATTCCACTGAGTGGGTTTACTGGTTAACCACTTTACACATTTAAATTCTTTCCAACTTTTCAATATTATAAGACAAAATAACCGTTTTTATGCATGAAGGCTTTTTTCCATATTGAGAATAATGTTCTTGCAATAAATCCATAAAAATGAGTTTGAGGTCAAAGCAAATGGACATTTTTAAGGCTCTGAGGTACCTATCTCCAAACTTCTTTCCAAAAGATTTATGAGATTTTATACTGCCATCAGCGATGTATCACTTGGTATATAACCTCTACTACAACTGTTGGCTTATTTCCTCACGTAGAGTGCAAGTTATTTGAAGATAGGGGGTGTATTTTATTAAGTGTTTATCCCCAGCACCTGTGCCTAGCACAACGTGGGCGGTCAATATATAATTGCTTAATAAGGAAAATCCCTGCCAATACAAGATGTACGTGTGTGAAAGACAGACTGTGTGTTTTTCTCTAACTGCATAGATGAAAACTTGTCATCTTCTTTAATGTGTAATTTTTTTTCTTATAATTAGCAATTTATTCTCTTTTAGATTATATTGTAAAAATTCAGATTCTCTGAGGCAAATGGACCTGGCACTACCCATTAGCTATATAACCTTGGACAAGTTCTATAACTCTAGGCCTCAACTTCCTCATCTATAAAATGGAGATAAGCTCCCATATCACAGAGCTCTCGTGAGGATTACATGAGTTAAAACACATATAAAATTAGAAGAGTGCTTGGTACACAGCATATGTTCAATTAATGCTGAATGAATAACATGTGAATGCAAACAGTAGTGAAGGGCTTAAAATGAAATAGTCTCATCCCACTCCCACATTCGGCACTCAAGAAGTGACCAATTCTTTACTCAGGTTTTTAATTGTAAAATACGATATGCGTACTGAGAAGTGCACAGAACAAAACTGTCAATGTGACAAATAAAAAGAGAATACTTACATAACCAGTACTCGAATCTGAAAGTATTGATACTTGTCAGCATCTCAAAAACCCCCCCATATCCTTTTCCCATCACAATCTCCTTCCCTCTTCCCAGTTAAACACCGTCCTCATTTCTTGACAATCCTTTTCTTTAACCTGCATGCATCCCTAACAAAAGAGTTTAGTTTTGTCAACATCTAATTTTATGTAGAGGATCATAGTATATGAAGTCTTTTCTATCGTATTTCTTTCGCTCAACATTGGTTTAAAAAATTCATCCACATTGCAGCCTGTAGCTCTAGTTCATTCAGTTTTATTGCTTGATAGTTTTCCCACTGTACGAATACACATAATTTATTTAATTTTTGACTCTTAATGGACATTTAGTTTGTTTTCAGTTTGTGCTAATGCAAATCATGGACAGGAATCCTGCTGTACCGGTTATTCTGGTGCATTTACACAGGGCGGGGGTGAGGGCTGCTGGGTCACAGGCTATTTATATACCTTCAGTTGATGGAGAGTGCTAAATGCTTTCCAAAGTAGTTGTGTCGATTTATACTCCAGTATAAGTAGGGTAGAAGATTCCCATAGTACTCTAGGTCTACAATACCTGATACTACCACACTTTATGTATTTGTCAAACTGATTGGCATGTAGTATCATTGGTTTTCACTCACTTTTCTCTTATTACTTAATGAAGTCCTACACTTTTCTGTGTTTACTGGCTGTTTGGATTTCCTTTTTTATGAGGTTTACATCAACTATTGTTATTTATTATTATTATTATTTATTTATTTTTGGCTGAGTTGGGTCTTCGTTACTGCGTGCAGGCTTTCTCTAGTTGCCGTGAGCGGGGGCTACTCTTCATTGCAGTGGCTTCTCTTGTCGTGGAGCACAGGATCTAGGCGGGTGGGCTTCAGTAGTTGCGGCACGTGGGCTCAGTAGTTGCGACTCACAGGCTCTAGAGCGCAGGCTCCGTAGTTGTGGTGCACAGGCTTCGTTGCTCCGCAGCATGTGGGATCTTCCCGGATCAGGGCTCAAGCATGTGTCCCCTGCCTTGGCAGGCAGATTATTAACAACTGCGACACCAGGGAGGTCCAACTATTGTTATTTTGAATTCTTCTCCGAGTAATACTCTTACATGACCATTTTCTGACTAAATTGGAGGCATTATCTGTTCCCTTTCTATTTTACTAAGTAAGGGTTTAGTTCATTTACACTCTTCCTATGTCCACACTGCTCAGTAAAGTTATGTCATCATTAGTTATTCCACTGCTCATGATCTCTTTGATTGGTAGTGATATACTTAAAAACCTACACTGTTGATCAACTATAAACTCTCTCAACGTCACGCTTTGTAAAATGAGGACATTCATACCATCTTCCCTTTTTTCTACCTCCTGTCTACCTTCCAAACCTAGCTTTTACGTTGTCAAAGTTGAAATTTATATTCTATGTGCAGTTAAGTCTTCTGTTATTTGACAGTCAGTAAGGAGTAAGGTTTAAGACAACAGGCAGAGAGCCTAAACTCAAAGCCTCGATCCAACCCTAAATTAGGTACAGCCTGGGCAAGTTCCTTCCCTGTCGTAGCTTCCTTTTCACAAAAGTGGGAATGATATTAGCACCAACCTCATAAGGCTATTCAGAGGATTAAATGAGTTAATATATGCAAAAACACTTAGAGCCTAATATATACTAAGTACATACTAGTACATTTCAGTACATACCAAGTTAATGCAAATACATACTAAGTATAGTTTAGGTTAGTTATTTGTTATTACATGCAAGTTGACAATAAAAGCTGCAAACCAAGACAGTATTGCCATTATTACAATGAAATTAATATTGCCCACTGCAGATGTACTGTCTCTGTGTATAGACTACACCTCGTTCCATACTGTGTCAGTGTCACTGCCCTTGTGCAGGCTGACCACATACCCCAAGCCGCCTTGGGCTGTTCCAGTTTATACCTGTTGTCCTGATGTTACAGCGTTAGAGCGCCTCCTTACACTACAGAAGTGTAAGGAGTTTGGACAAGTTCTGGTTTGAACAACAAATTAGATAGGTGGTCATTACCCCCGTGTGTCGCTGAAAAGGGGGACATCTATAGTGTCAAGTGTAAGTGGATTCTTCTCTTCCTCACCAATAGTAGGTTAAAAATCAACCATAGCTTAGTTTCCTTCAGGTTTATGTCAGTATAGCCTTTTTTCCTCTGGAGTTCAAGTTCCTTCTCCTCTTCCTCTCCCTCTTCCCTTCCAACAGTGCCTAATACCTAGTAAGTACGATATGCCTCAAGGTGTTTCTAAGCTCTCAATCACACAATCAATAGAAGCCTCTTCAATCTAGACTAGCTGCTCTCTGCACTGAATCCCCTATTACCTTCCTTCTTGGTTTATTGCCTCATTTTGCTGGATTATTTCTATAAAAAGCTTAAGGTGTAGCACAGGAGGTCAATTTTTCAAATTTCTTTCTGTACAAAATATCTTCTTCAGCCTCCACTTATGACTGATAGTTTGGCTGGATACAAACCCCTAGGGTGAAAATTATGTGCCTGAAAAACTTTGGAGGTATCTTTCTAATGCCTTCCAGGATCCATGGTGCTGATGACAAGTATGATAAAGTCAGATTTTAACTTTTTTTTTTTAGGTGACCAGTATTTTTCTCTCTGGAATGGATGTATCCTGTCAGTATTTTATTCTATGTTAATTTATTTTTTCAGTATTTTAAAGTTTCATAATGAAGGGTGCCTAGGTATGAGTCTATTCTTGTTCATCTTGCTCAAAACTTGAGTAACTATTTTCAATCAGAGGCCTGATGTCTACTTTCAGCTGTGGGGAATTTTGTTGCCCTTTGACAGCTTCCCTCCATTTTTTTTCTGGGTCTGGAGTTTCTAATAGTTACATGTTGCATCTCCCAGATGCAGCCTCTCTAACATATTGCTATCACATTTTCCATTGTGTCTTTCTTTTTTATATGAGAAATTTTTTTAATTCCTACTGAAGTTATTTCAGCAACCATATTTTCATTTCCAAGAGACCTCTCTTGCTTTCTGACCATTCTCTTTTTAATTAACACCCTAGTCTTATTTTATAGTTGCTAGCCCTTTTTAAATCTCCCTCAGAATACTAATTAGGGTTTTTTCTTAAATTATTTTGTTCCCTAAATTGTCCCCGGTCCTACCAGGATATGTTTTCACACTTTGTCCCCCTCTCTCATGTTGTAAGCTTTACTCAACTATCAGGCAAATGACAGTTATTTTCTATTTAAGAATGAGTGCAGAAAGCTCCCTGAAGTCAACGATTGATTGGTTTCTTATGCAGGAAGAAGCGGGGAGTAACTGTAATAGGATCTCCCGCAAACACAATTTTCTAGGGTGTGAAAACTCACACTAGCTGCCCTAGTTCTCGCCAGTTTCACTGTTTTCAAAATGAAAGCATCTCATTTCAGGAGCGTGAGGGCAGGGCTGGGAGTCCACTCCTCCAAACACAACCCTTCAATGAGCTCCCCTATTTCAGTCACACTTTTAACTAACTCCACCCTCTCTCCTACATGCGCATCTGAGCATGGGACTACTTCTGCAGGTGGGGTCAGAATCCTCCTCAGTTGCAGGTGGTCCCTGTGCATATTCTAGTTGATGCTTTTCCTCTGTTCTACTGCCTCAGTTTCACACTCTTCCACTTGTCTTCCGTCTTTCAAAACTGTGTTGAAATCTCTTGATTGTTGTGGGCTTATATACTTAAACACTTTGATACCATCCTTGTAGTGTCTTGTCAAAACGGAGAAGAGCTGAAAGGGTTCTCAGTGCATTTTGAATCTGCTATTCTGTGGTCCCAGTGTGTAAACTTCTTGGTCTTCCCCAGTGTCTATCATTACTATTAGAAATACAATCTCCTGGTCTACTCATGAAGGAAATGAATACAACACACCTAAAATGACAAGGAATGTGGATTAGATGCTCTAGGGTCTTGTCGTACTCTGCCATTTACTAATAAGCCACTTACGTGCTACAAATTGTAGGTGCTCATTTATAAAATGAAAGAGGGTAACTCTACATGAACTATAGATTTCTCCTACTCTAACATTTCATAATTTTCTAAGTTTTTTTCTTAAAATTTCTCTATATTATCATTAATTTTAATTAAAAAAATAAAAATCTAACTTTCTCTTTTGAAAATCAAAGAGTTAATTCCCATAGTCCTACAATAATGGGATAATTAGTTCTGAAACCAGTCATGTTTCATACGAAAAGAAAATCATATTAAATGATTTTTAAAAATTAAACATGGACTTTGTAGCACAAAGACAAGGTCCCCCCCAAATGGTGTTCCTTTATTTACTAGAAATGTTCAGCTCTTCATTAAAGTTGAAATAAAATAAATATATTATTTTTGAGGTGCAAAAATTTCTTATGAAAATCAATTTTTCTTTTCTGTCCATACAAACAAAATTATGGAATGACATTAGAGGTCAGGTTTATTTGGTAATAGAATGTAGCTTCTTGATATTTTTTATTTTAGGAAAGGAGAATATCAACATCAAAACTTTTTTCAACTTTATTTTTATTTAAAATGAGAACATATTTTCCTCTTGTAAAAAGAGAGTTCAACTAGAACTGTCAATTTTCTCATCTGTAAAACAAGATCTTGATGTAAATACATCACCAGTTAAACCCAGTTAATACAACTATTGCCATTATGTACAGTATCCACACAGAATTGTGTATAAAAAAAATAAGCTCAAAAGAAGGACCTGGAAGGCTCTGCTACGGAGAAAACTGAACAGAATTCAGCTGACTAGCTCGGTAATAACTCTCTGAACTGCTGAGAGGCCCCTTTAGTTCCTATGTTCAGGATGGTTGAGATTTCACTCTCACTTTTGTAAATGGTGATATTAATCGTTCTCTAATTTACCACTCTGTGTGACGAGGATGGACCTGAGATTAAGTGTCTCAGGAAGAAGACAGAAAACCACAGAGTTGTTAAACTCAAGTGCAAAGACTGGGGATTCAACACTATTCTTTATGCAACAGCAATTCACATTACCATTTGGTCAGATTCTTTCAACAAAACAGAAGATGCACTCACATGTATTAAAAGACAGAAATTAACTGCCATCTGTATCAATATGTTAATGTGCTTCAATCACATGTTTTCATGAAAGTGTAAACATAAAATCACCTTTAAGATCTAGGCCATGTGATCTGCTCCCTGTCATGTCAGATTATACCCTGTGAAGTTTACTGTCTTAAGAGTGACAGAGTTCTTTATACCTTGACAAATAACTAAAAGGAAAATAAAAACCCACACACACAATAAGATGAAGAGCCTATACATCTGTCAATCTTGATTTATTTGCTTTTCTTCAGTCAATTGGACGTTTATAGCCACATTCTTAAAATCATTAACTGCAATCTTCCCAAACAGGTAATTGATGAACTGATGCATTCTAAAACTTGTCAGTAACAAAGTGTTATTCCAGTTTACAGCAACAGTTTAATTCTATTTAGGTACTAAAATTGAATACACTGAATACTGCAAACTTTATTCCCAACCACTCAGTAAAGTACTACATACTTTTGAGACAAAGGGAAAAAAAAGAAAAACCTAAAAAGCATAAGACTCTTCTGATTTTCATTTCCAATGATACATGCCGATCTTGATGATCAATCAGCGACTTAAATGTCAACTATAAACCCAGTATTTTATTAGCTGCTATGCAGTATACTAGAGCAATAGAAGAGAGAGGACCTCAAACCCTCTCTTCCCTCAAATTGAAAGGCAGGCTTCCTGACCCCTCCAGACCACTACTGGACACAGGGAACACACACTGTTTCAGGACCCCAATCAAGAGTCACCTGCTTTGTGATTACTTCCATGACACACCCTCACCAACACCACTGAATTTGCTGCTCCTACAGGACATTACATATATTTCCTATTTTAACACATACCACAGTGCATTATAATTATGATTGCAGATACATGTTCTAACAATTTAAAGATCATGATGACTTTTTTGCTCTTTATATCTTGCTATTTCCCTTCCCGTAATATTTCTTGAAGAGAAACCATAAAAATATAAACAAACACAAAAAACAGAAAATATACAAAACATGTGGTTTGTGGCTTAACACAAACTTAATATTAATTCTGACACTATCCAGCATGACATGTATCCATGGTACATGTATCCATACCAGTATCCATGGTACAAATGAGAATGGACCAAGGTTTGAGCAGGTACAGGAGACAATCCAGGCATGAACAACACCAAGAAAAGGTAGACAGGAAGTAACATGGTGTGTAGGAAATCACGAGACCAGTCTGATGGGAAGAGACTTAAACAAGACTGAAACTCACTTTCTAAACCTCCATCTCCAATGGGACAATTCACAAGACACAGGTGCCCCAAAGTGGCCGATTTAGTCAATCCCTTTAACGGGGAGGAACAGTCTAAAATTTTACCCCTTTAGTTTGCCCCAAAAGCAACTATCAAATGTTGGCAGGACACAATGAAGGCTTACCTTTGTTAACATAGTTACGTCTCTCTCTCTCACAACCAGCCCACTTAGCTCCAGGTTCCTTAGCGCACCTGACGCACTTACACAGCGTCTAAGAGCTTTACACAACTGGAAGGTCACATCTTTATTTCTTATTGCAGGAACACAACTTCTGGAAACTTTATTTCTGTCAGAACCTAAAGCAAAATTATTGTAAAATGAGTAATTTAAACCATACATTTTATCACCGTTAAAAAGCATCTAAAAAGAAAAAAAAAGCATCTGCTCTGTGCTAAGGATTAGAAACGACTCCTACCCTTAAAGCCTCATTAAGGAGGGACATGTATAAACTCAAAATTTCAATCACATGAGATAAAGAACCATAACCTTTATGCACAGAGGTTCCTATGGAGGCAAAAAGTTATGTCTAAGTGACGGCTTCATGATAACCCTGAAGTACAATCGAGAAAGATGAGGCTATGCAGAGTTGGAGGAGGAGGTGCATCAACTGCAGAGGGAGCACCTGTGCAAAGACACTCAAGCCTGACTCCTGCTGGGCACTGTAAATACTGCAGGTGGGGATGACTAAAGGCCAGGGGTCCAAGTGTGAGAAGGGACAGAAAATAGAGACGTTGGTCGAATCAAGCCTGGGAGAGAGCATGGCTTGTATCCCACAGGTGATGAGGCCCGGGGCTACCACTGGCTGAGTAAGGGTGCCTCCGCTGATTAGCAAAAGGCACCCTGCTGCTGAAGGAACAGTTAGATAAAGGGAGTGATCACAAAAAGCTCCCCTTCCTCAGGGCCAAAGAGCCCCAGGAGGCTTGGTAGAGCACAGTTCAGACTACACGCCTCTGGGCAGAGCACACGCTGGGCGGCTAGTATGCACTAACTCTGTGTGGGCAAGCCATTAGCAGCATTATTTTAGGCGTATCTTTTCATGTTAGAAGATCACTCAACCACAGTAGGCAGATGAACTTAGAGGAACTGAGTCCAGGGGCCGCGAAACCACCCAGGAGCTTCTGCCATAGTCTGGGCAAAATGCAATGTGGATGAAGAAGCAAATTTAGGAGCAGGCCAAAATCTACAAGCTAGCCCCACTGGATGCAAGACATGAAGAAAGTTCAGTGAAGGAACTCTGAAGAGAATAGGCTCTGCAATAAATTTTTCTTACAATCAGTGTAAAATATTAGGCAAAATTAAGTACAGTGGCCTTTAAGGTCCCTTCCAGCTCTAATTTCTTTTGATTTCTAACTTATTACTCTGGTTAAGTAAAGTCCCTTCAGAGGTACGGAACAGTTCCTACACCTGAATGGGATGCAAAGAAAAATCTGATTTCTCTTCACCAGGGGATGAGTTGAACTGTCCTTGCAGAAGAGATAACACATGGTGTGAACCCCAGATCCTAGAAAAGGGCCAGGCTCACGATAAGTATTCAGCTTTTTGAAAACAAATGAACAATCATTTCCTCTCCTAGATCTTAACACCCTTTCTCTGCTGGCTACTTTCTTTCAGCTTATAAACATCCTCAATATACCCACTTAAAAAGCCCTCAGACCTATGATTCTTTGGATCTTCTTGTGGGTAACCTAAGTATCTCCAATGCCTTCAAATACCTGTCCTCCCAAAAAGCCCAGGTCTGTACCTTGGGCCCAGACCCATCTACCAGGCCCCTCTAAAGCACTGAAGATGAAGTAAGATCCTCTCCCCACCCCCAATCCCTTCCTACTGTGCTCTGTATCTCACAAAAAGATGCAGCTGTAAACTGTCACCCACACTTGCTGCCCTTCCTTTTCTAACTGGTCACCAGGCCCCACCCATTCTCTCTCGGATCTGCAAAATCCAGTTCAAGCTTTTATAACTTAAGTGGGACCCTTAGATTACAACTCATCCTGCACCCAATCAAGTACCTTCCACATGGAGGTCTGAGTGAGTCTCTAAGCCAGAAGTCCATCTCACTGTTCTTTAGGGTTTCCCACGGCCTTCAGGGTAAACATCTAAATTTCTGACAGGACAAACAAGGCCCCTTTCTGTTGGGCCCCACTAGGTTTCCAGTATCAACTCTCATTTCTTTCCTAAACCCTGAGTTCCAGTCCTGTATCTTAGTTTTGCCATATTTTCTTATATTTCTCCAACTATGACACACACTGCTCCCTCCTGCCACCCCAGGAGCTTCTACATATCCTTAGAAAGGATGGCACCTCCTCCAAAAAGCCTACCCTGAACTTTCCCTTCCAAGATTCTGTGCTCTGCAAAGGGGAAAGGTAGTGGGGAGGGATACATTAGGAGTTTGGGATTAACATATACACACGACTCTATATAAAATAAATAATCAACAAGGACCTACTGCATAGCACAAGGAACTCTACTCCATATCCTGTAACAACCTGTATGGGAAAAGAATCTGAAAAAGAATGGATATATGTATAACGGAATCACTTTGCTGTACACCTGAAACTAACACAATATTGTAAATCAACTATGCTCCAATATAAAATAAAAATTAAATTAAAAAAAACAAGATTCTGTGCTCTGTAGCACCAGAACCCACTTCTTCCAGAGCACAGACTACTGTGCTTATGTTTACTTGCCACCCAGTAGAAGGGGAGATTACCTAGGGCAGAAGCATCCTCTCCAGCAGCCCTTGGTTCTGACCACTCATTCAAGTGCCAGGATACTTTACACACATAACCTGCGTAATTAATTCTAAGAACCCACAGAAAGGGTGGTTTTTAATGTCATTTTATAAGTGTGGGGATTGTAGTGCAAAAGAAACCTTCCCAGGCCACAGAGAGCATAAACTCTGGAATTCAAACCCTAAGCTGCCTTCACACCAGTGCTCTTTCCACTATATGATAGGACTATTGAAAAAAATTTTTTTTTTTCCTGAGCCTTGTTTTAATGAAAAGGAAATGAAGCTGGTATATATCAATTTCCTAATCGCTTTGGCGTGTACCAGGCAAAGTCATTCAACAGACCAGGTAATATCTGTGGAACAATGAACGATGCTCCAAACTGTGCTAAGTGTTCTACATTGTAGAGTCTACAAGCATTAACAGAGTGTGACCTTGTAACCGCCACAGAGAGTGAGTCCTGTTAAGCCCATGCTACAGTTGAGAACACTGAGACCTAGAAGCCTTAAGGCACTCGGCCGGGGTCACCGAGCCGGCAGGAGTCGTAGGCCGCACGCCCCGTCTAGTGCACGCACACCCGGGCACTGGTTCTAGTGCCCACCCTCCACCTTGTACCATCTAAAACTCCGCTTCGCAGCGCCGACACGAGAGCCCCTGGAAGCGGAAAGTACAAACCCATCTCACCAAGCCATGGCTCGAAGAAGCTCTGGATACAGATCGGGGGCAGAGGGTGCTCAGGGGCAGCGCCCCGTCCACCCCGCGCAGGCGGTGGCCATTGAAGTCCAGCAAGCCCTCCCGCAGGGAGGCGCCCACGGCGGGCAGAGGCACCAAATCCTGCAATGCACACAGGTCCTCACAGCGCCAGAAGAAAGTCGGCCGCGCTGTCACGGCGCACCTTTGCTCAGTGATGATGAGCCGAGCGAGGCCTCGGGGATGCTGGCTGCACACACGATGCCCACACATGCCTGGAAGCCCCGGCTGGCCTCCCAGCCCCTCGGGCGGCCATCACAGTCCAGGGAGTGGTAATCAGGATCAAAGTGGTAAAGGTCCTGCATTCTTCTTTTTGCATTATTTCAAAACCGGCATCGCTGGCGTCAGGCAGTCCGGTAACTGGGTCCCGCGGACCGGTAATTGGGTTCATTTGCCTCTGCCTTATCTGCCTGCCATCTGCTCCCTGAAATGCAAACAGCTACACAGGGTGACTTGCTACAAGACAGTGCAGGGAGCTTAAGCACCAGATGCAGGATGTAATTTACATTGACAGCTAGGGAGTGATAGGAACAGGATGTAATTTAGCTTTGTGAAACATACATCTAGTTACAGACACTACAGATTAGTAACAGTTTAAATAAAACTAGGATCTATTAACTCTTTCAGGCCAGTTTATGTGTCTTCTCTAGCCTGTTCACTGTCCCCTTTACTTTCCTTATTTTCAGGAGAGGAAAAACTTCATTTCTATTTTTGCTGCAACACTATTATGCTTAGTGAAATAAGTCAAACAGAGAAAGACAAATACGGTATGTTATCACTTGCATGTGGAAAGTAAAAAATAAACAATAAATGTAACAGAAAGGAAATGAACGCACAGATGTAGACATCAAAGCAGTGGTTACCAGTGGGTAGAGGGAAGGCGGGAGGGGCAAGATAGGGGGAGGGGAGGGGATGAGGAGGCACAAACTACTATGCATAAAATAAATAAGCTATAAGGATAGCCAATGTTTTATAATAACTTTAAATGGAGTATAATCTATTAAAAAATTGAATCACTGGGTTCTAATATATTGTTATTACAATATAATACTGTAAATCAACTATACTTCAATTTTAAAAATGATCACCACAGTACATCTAGTTAACATCCATTACCATACATGGTAGAAATCTGTTTTTCTTATGATGAGGACTTTTAAGATCTACTCTCTTAGCAAACTTTAAATATGCAATACGGTATTATTAACTATAGTCACATCCCCAGGACTTATTTATCACTGGCAGTTTGTACATATTGACCACCTTTACCCATTTCACCCACCCTCCACGCCCTGCCTCTATGAGCTTTTTAAAAAATTCCATATAAAGTGAGATCATACAGGATTTTTCTTTCTCTGTCTGACATATTTTACCTAGCATAACACCCTGACGGTCCATTCATGTTGTCATAAATGGCAGGATTTGCTTCTTTCTCATGGCTGAATTATATATATATATATATATATATATAAATAATTTGGCATATATATATGCCAAATGTCCTTTATCCATTTATCCATCGATGAACACAGGGTTTTCCAAGTGTTGGCTACTGTAAATAATGCTGCAATGAATATGGGGGTTTCATTTTGATTTCATTTTGAATAGTTTCTGTTTCCTTCATAAAAATACCAACTAGTGGAATTGCTGGATCGTATGATAGTTCTATTTTTAAATTTTTGAGGACCTCCATACTGTTTTCCATACTGGATGCAACAATTTACATTCCTACCAACAGAGTCCAAGGCTTCCCTTTCCTCCACACCCTTGCCAACACTTGTTAGTTCCTGTCTGTTTTTTTTTTTTAACATCTTTATTGGAATATAATTGCTTTACAATGGTGTGTTAGTTTCTACTTTATAACAAAGTGACTCAGTTATACATATACATATGTTCCCATATCTCTTCCCTCTTGAATCTCCCACCCTCCCACCCTCCCTATCCCACCCCTCTAGGTGGTCACAAAGCACCGAGCTGATCTCCCTGTGCTATGCGGCTGCACGAATTTGCGTGTCATCCTTGCGCAGGGGCCACGCTAATCTTCTCTGTATCGTTCCAATTTTAGTGTATGTGCTGCCGAAGCGAGCACGTTCCCGTCTTTTTGATATTAGCCATTCCAACATGAATGAGGTGACATCTCTTTGTGGTTTGATTTCTCTGCTGATTAGTGATTTTAGGTGCCTTTTTAACTATCTCTGTATCTTCTTTGTAAAAATGTCTATTCAGATCCTCTGCCCATTTTTTTGCTGGATATTTTTTCTATTTTTTTGTATGAATTCTTCATATAATTTGAATACTAACCCCTTATAGGATATATGATTGGTAAAAATTTTCTCCCATTTGGTAGGCTGCGTTTTCATTTTGTTGTTGGTTTCCTTTGTTGTGCTTTTTAGTTGGATGTAGCCCCACTTGTTTACTTTTGCTTTTGTTGCCTTTACTTGGATCAACGTCTTTGCATAAGTTCTGGAAACAACTCTTTCATAGTTTCCATGGATCGTTTTTAGGGGAGAGGGTGAGTTGAGATGAACTACTAGTGAAAGGAGGGTCAATGGGTCGAACTATAGCTTCTGTTACTGTAGGTGGCCTCAAGGCCACAACTGATAGTCATTGTCTCCCTCCTGTGGTATCCATTCTCAATCCCCCTCATCCTTGGATAATATCTCTGCTAAAATGGATGGCTTACTTCGTGGGGTGACCCTCACGCTCGTCCCAGATGAGCTCTGGTCATCATTTCTTTCTCAAACCATGGCTGCTGTACTTGATCATTTACTGTGTACTTGACCATTTATTGTCAAAATTGGGAAAGGCAGTAACAAGAAATGCCCCACAGACTTGTTTTTAATCAATCATTTTCCAATTAAAATTTTTTTTCCCCCAGACATTTTTATCATCCCAAAAGGAAACTCTGGACCCATTGAGAAGATACTACTTCGCTCTCTCTACCAGGCCCTGGAGACCACCAATCTGCTTTCTTTCTCTTATGGATTTACTTATTCTGGATATTTCAGATAAATGGAATCATACAGTGTATGACCTTTGTGTCTGGCATCTTCAACTTAGCATGATGTTCGTGAGAGTCACCCACACTGTAATATATATTAGTATTGCATTCCTTAAAAAAATGTTTTTGGCCGTGTAACTGATATTTAATGGCTCCATTCCTTTTTATGACTGAATTACTATTCCACTGTATGTATATACCACAATTTGTTTATTCATTCATCCAATGATGGGCATTTGGGTTATTTCCATGATTTTTCTATTGTGAATAGTGCTGCTATAAACATGTGTACGTAGATTTGAATGTTTGTTTTCAATGATTTAGGAGTGGAATTGCTGAGTCATATGGTAATTCTATGTTTATCCCCAAAAACACACCCCAAAAAACTTCCTGAAAGTCTGTCCTTGTCTCAGAAGCAGCTTTTCAGGAAACATGACGGGCAACACTATGGACAGGGTTCCATGAGAGCGCATTTGTGATGCCTGGGGGTCTGGAGTTGGAAAGGGCTTCCCTTAGGAAGTGGCAGCTAAACTGAGGGCAAATTCAATGATTTTTCCTTCCTTCCTTCCTTCTTCCCTTCCTTTCTTCCCTCCTTCTTTCCTTCAGAGGGATGACATAGATGTTTTACACAGTATATCCTTTTAAAACTTTTGCAATTGAACACTGAACTTATTCATAACACGAATGAATATGTTAAGCAAGGTATTAGGGCTCAAATTATTAATATCATAGAACCATTACAGTGACAACCTGGATTGGAAACAATTTATTAGGAAAAAATATGGAAGCTTTTTTAATAAAAATTTTGATAAATAAAAAAGTTGACAAATCAGTGTATAGAGAGAATATTGGTTATTTGGGAAATTGTATCATAAAATGGATGGGCTCCACAAATTCTTCGATGTACTTGAAGAAAAGAGTGCTAAGTCAGTTTGGGCTGCTGTCACAAAGTACCATAAACGGGGCGGGGTGGGGGCTTGTAAACAACAAAAATGTATTTCTCAGTCCTGGAGGCTGGAAGTCTGAGATCTAGGTGCCAGGATCATCGCCTTCTGGTGAGGACTCTCTTCCGGGTTGCAGACTGTCCACTTCTCATTGTGTCCTCACAGGGCAGAGAGCAGAGAGAAAAAGCCAGCTCTCTCATGCCTCTCACAAGGATAAGAATCTCATCATGAGGGCTCCATCCCGATGAGCTCATCAAATCCCAAAAGATCCACCTTCTAATACCATCACATTGGAGGTAGGGTGTCAACATGTGAATGCTGGGGGGACCCAAATATTCAGTTTATAACAAGTATTAATGGGGAAATGAGAGCTTCTCTTAAGGATGTTAAGGGCTGTTACAAAGCTCAACGGTACATGCGTTTCCAGAGAGAACTACAATATAGAATAAGTTCTATAAGGCGTTCACAGAATAGATTCATCTTTCTTCCCGAAAACAGTCCTTGGTAACCAGGGACCCATTCCTGGAAATTCACTCTTGCTCAAGGAAATCCATCCTCTCATTTAAAAAAAAAAATCTTACGAAGCTACATGAATGACACAAAGGACTTTTCCCAGCTCTAAGATTCTGTGTGTAAAACCTGTTAGTCTAAATTTATTTCCAAAAGATAGACCCTCCACGGGGTCTGCTCCTGCAGGGAAAGTGGGACCCCCGCTTGTGTCCTGGCCCCCAGGTGTGGCTTCCTCAAGTTTGGGGTGAAGCCCCCAGCCCCCTTGGGCTCTGCAGCGGGGCGGTGGGCTCAGGGGAAGGAGCATGGTCTCTGGGGGTTTCTCAGCAGGAGATGCTGGGCGGGGCTGCCACACAGGAACCCAGCGGCCCTGGGTGGGGCGCAGACTCCCCAGGCCTGGGTGTCCCTGCTGCGCACGGCTGCTGAGAACAGGGTCCGCGATAAAGCTCTGCCTGGCAAACGGGGACTGTGGGCGGCTCCATCCTCCCCTTCCGTCGGCACAGCCCCATCACAGCCCTCCCTTCCAACAGGCAAAGCCTGTGACCTGCGGCCGGACAGCTCCACACCCTCATGCCCCAGTGCTCGCCCCACGCCGGGAACAGGCACAAGCCCTGGGCCGGCCTCTCTGGACGGCTCGAGCGGGATGGCTTCTTCGGCATGCCCGTCACCCACCCCGAGCCCAGGGATCGACAGGGAGGTCTGAAGGCCGTTCGGTCCCGGGCAGGGCGGAGGCACGGGCTTCGCGGCTGGGCTGGCCCTCCTCACCGCCTCCTGCCTCTGCGCCCCGGCCGGCCCGGGGTGGGCTTCCCGTGGCCCCGTCTCCTTCCCACCCCCGTCGCGCCTCTTGCCCCCCCCCTGCCCCCGGCCGCGGGCTCCACCCAGAGCAGCACCGAGTCGTGAGGGTGCAGGAGGGCACCCGCCTCGGGGCTTCCCCGACACCTACCCCCTGAGGAGGGTCCGACCGGAACCGCACACGAAGCGGCCCTGGCGGGAGGGAGACCAGGGGGTCGGGGGTCGGTGGGGAGCTTGACTCGCAGTTACTTCTGAGGGAAAGCTGAGCCCCCAGGGCTGGGGGCTGACCAGCCTCAGCACTCCCACGAGGGGGTGGTCAGGAAGGAGGGACCCTGTCCCTGGGGCCCAGGGCGCTCCCGCAGAGTCGCCAAGTGTGTCGGGTGCCCTGGACAGCTGAGGCACATTTTGCCCAAAGGTAAGTTCCAGTGCATCGCAGAGAGCAGACGAAATATACACATGGTGTTGCTAAGGGTTGAAACGAACCAATAATTCCTCTCTTTTCTCAGGATGTTCCGTTTGGCTGTTAATGAAATGTATTTCCAAGGAACGCAGGCATGTGGTTAAAAAGGCCAGCAGTGCCTGGGGGGGTCACAGCGAGACCCTCCCATCTCGCCCCCCTGGGCCATCCTGTGCTCTGGGAGCAGAGCTCTCAGCCAGAAGTGAAACACAGTAGCTTCCACATCCGGAAGTCTAAGATTTTCTGAAGCCCTTTAAAGGCCCCCTTCTCTGAGTGGTGCTTGACCTGCTGGTGTTTGGGGCGGGAGGGTGAGCTGGGTGGAGGGTCTGGGTGCCATCCCGAGGGAAGGGCTTTGGAGGCCTGTGTGAGCCTGAGACCAGGGACCCAGTGCCCATGGCCGAGGGGAGGCTAGCGCTGACTCCAGCCATGCCGAGCCAGACGTCGCCCTCCTTCCCGACAACCCAGCAAAGCCTGTCGCTCACATTCCTGGCTGTGCTGCTTACACTTGCCCTCTGAGAAGGCCAGCCTGGCAGAGCTCTGTTCTTGCCCTCTGGGCTGCTGGGAACTGAGTACCTAGCCTGGGTGCTGGAGGGGAGGAGCCATAGATGGTGGAGGCCCAGTCCCCGCCCAGGGTGCTGCCCCTCTGCTGAGCTGAAACTTCTAAGCAACGTCTTAATAAAACCAAAAGGGACGTGATATTGTTCTACCACCTGTGCCCGACCAATGTTAGCCCTTTGTCATATGGGGCAGTGCTGTCTAATGGTAAAGCTTCCACTATCAGATCCCCAATCCCTTCTCCTACCCCCTCCCATGGGGGTTCAGTGGGTACATCTGTATTTCATAGAACCTGAAACTCTGATTTTACAAAAGAGCTGGAGGTCTGGGGAAAGAACTGGTCTGATCTCAGTTAAGAATGCAACTTTATACCTGGACGATACTAGAGCACTTTAGCACCTCCTGTGTTTGAAAATGAGATCTTCACAAAGACCTCATGGGCAGGAGACAGGCAGGAGAGGGGACAGACTGAAGCTCTGTGACTGACTGATCAAGTAGCAGAGGTCCAGCTGACTTCCAGGCCTACCGCTGATTTACTATCACCAGAGCCACGTAACACACCTTCCACATAGAGAACCAGCAGAAAAATGAGTTTGAAGAGCATTTTAGCTAAATCCAAGGTCATTTTGATCATTAGTGAAAGTCATTCTCTTCCTACACACTGCCCACACCCTGAGCCCCCTTCCTAGAACCAAATGGGTTCTGAGATTAAAGTGCAAGTGACAAACCTGGGGGTGACCAGACTTTACTTTATCATCTCTTTCTTCTTCTTCCACGTGTGTTCCTGGTCTTACTCTTCCCGGTTCTTCTGCAGGGAGTGGTCCAGCAACCCTGTCAAGTAAAATCACACACCCTAAGGATGACTTTCACAGACTCCTCCCGTGGAGGCAGTTTTCAAAAGGTCTTCCTTCCTACCTACACCCACCCCCCCCCAAAAAAAATCAATCTTCATCTCAGGAGCCCTAAAAGGCACATCTTACCTCGAGATTTAATATTTAATACAACCTTTAGATCTAGTTCTGATAACTGCCAGTTGCCCCCAATTCACTCTTTGCAAGAGAATTCTACCTGAATCACAAGGTTAATAACCTGACTGCAAGCCCAGCATCCTTAAGCTATCTATGGTCACCCTGGCAACTCACTATAAAGTTCTTCTTTTTAAAAGATTTCAGAAAAGTAATTTCAGGCATCAAGATTACATATTGCACAGAACAAAAAGCTTTATTATTCTTACCGTTCTCTGGATGTAACTCTACGTCTCTTTTCCTCCTATGTGGAGAGAAGGGAAAAAGAGAAAAACAGTATTTCAAAAGAAGATCAAAACCAAAAGCAAAGGGCTTCCCTGGTGGCGCAGTGGTTGAGAGTCCACATGCCGATGCAGAGGACACGGGTTCGTGCCCCGGTCTGGGAAGATCCCACATCCTGCAGAGTGGCTAGACCCGTGAGCCATGGCTGCTGAGCCTGCACGTCCGGAGCCTGTACTCCGCAACGGGAGAGGCCACCATAGCGAGAGGCCTGTGTACCACAAAAAAAAAAAAAAAAAAAAAAAAAAGCGTGAGTCAAAGTATTAAATAAATACATTTGATGTGGTTAAAAACAGGGGTTGGGGGTTAATCTCGGTTTGGGGGAGATCTGGGCAACCTTCAGTCTGGTGTTGATGTCCCACCACCCTCAAAACAAAGAGAGGCCCAGGAGCTGGCCCGGCACACGTCTGCACACTACAGGTCATCTAGTGATGCTACGTAAAGTCAAAGATCCACCTCATGTCAGGGATTTGTTAACACTAGAAAAAAACCAAAGGAGTAATTTGGGATTCACATCAGGAAGTGATGATGACAACCTAGACTGGACACCAGCTCTTCTCTGATGAATACCTTAGTACACTACTTCCCTAAGTTCACAACACTTGCCATCTCCAGGATATCTGTATTTATGTATTTAAGAGGGATAAAAATATTGTTGTGATGAAACCGATCTATGTCTTGTCTGAGGTGGAGGTTACAAGAATGCATGCGTGCATACGCGTGACCACACATGCACAGTGAATAAAGTCTGTAGATTATGCTGATGTCCATTTTATGGTTTTGCTATTACGGTTATGTGCGACGTCACCATTGGAGAAAGTTGGGTAAACTACACAGGACCCCTCTGTACTATATTATATGAAATTAATCTGTATGTGTATATATAAAATTCTGCCTCCAGACTGCCTTTAGACTTGAGCTACAACATCAACTCTTCCCTGGGTCTGCCTCTCTTGGCCTGTCCTGCATATTTCAGACTGGCCAGCCTGAAGTCGTGTGACTCAGCTGCTTAAATTAATCTCATATACACAGACATCACTGGGTCTGTTTCTCTGGAGAACCCTACGATAGATTTTATACTAATATACTACTGTAATATATACATACATATAATCTGAAACAATACAGAAGAAACTGATACATGCTTGCCTCTCGCAGGAAGAACAGGACGGAGAGGGGGGAGCACGACCCTTACGTACCAAACAGCCTTTTGTGCTGCTGCCAGCCCGGCCGCCTCAGGTCCAAGCAGATATAATGGTGTGTGGCCCAGGCAGTGGCTACACAGCTAAGGATTTTAAGGCACAATGCAGCGAGATGCCAGGGCCACAGTCACACATGTGGAACATTCTAAAGCCAAGAGCGGTCACAGGATTCTGCGCATGGGCCCCTGAGGGCACTCTGGAGGCCGTCGCAGACCCTCAGGTCCCACGTGAGGAGACAGCCCGCTAGAACACAGCAGGCGGCCCTCCTCCCAGATCTCGCCTGGGTCAGCCTCCCCGGCACCCGGCCTCCTCTGCACAGCACTGGGCAGGCTCACAGAGGGAAGAGCGGCCCAAACCCAAAGGTCACACCAAACCCCACGGGAGAAGAGTAAACCAAGGTGATGAGGGGAGAGGGGAGGGGTCCCTCGGGAAGCTGGCCACTCAGAATTTCCAGCCTCTTCCACAGGAAGCCATCTCACGAAGCACCAAGACCTGTCCTGGGTCACACTCAGAGGACTTGACCCCTGACCCCACAGCCCCGCTTCCCAAGCCTCCTCGATGCTGACGATGCTGACGCAGATCAGCATGGAGGAATGGGGGACTGCACGGCTGGGGGGCTGTTGGGAACTCAGGACTGGCCCACCCCGAGGCCCTGCGCCAGCAGGCGCCACACTCACTGGATGGTCTCATTGATTTCGTGAGCGGCATCGTGGGGTTTAAACGTCCTGAAAGACAACGGGACAGGTTTCAGAGCCGTCCCTCCCCGCTCAGGTGACGGGGGCGACCAGGGGAGGCGGGTGCTGCAGCCCCCGGGACTCCCCGACATGCGGGACCTACCAGAGAGCTCCACCTACAGCGCTGGGGCCCTGTCCTGCCACGTGGGACACGCTGGCTCCGGGAGCGCCTGTTCCTGCAGCGCCCTGCCGCCCAGCGGGCTGCGGGGAAGGGACCGGGACGGACTTGAAGCCTCCGACCCTCCTGCCCCAGGACCTCCCCCGGGCGCTCCTGCAGCCTGGAAGCCACAGGTCTGCCTCTGAGTCCCTGAACTGCTGCAGGCCTCGGTCTCCATCTGTAAAATGGGGAAACACCACTTGTGCAACCACCATGAGCGGGCGAGCAGCGTTCCTCCCTCCCGCCCACGGCGGCACTCTCCGGGCCTCACTGCACCCGCGGGCTGGCCTCGCCGCTTTCCCCGAGGAGCACGTCGGGGGTTGCTCTGGCCTTTCGCCGGGGTCTTGGCGGCCAGCTAACCCAAGACCCCGCAGAAACCAAGTGAGGACAACGCATCGTGTGGACAGTCTGTAACTCTAGACTGCACCTCCGCCCCGCCGGTGAAGGTTCCTATCGCGGTGAGGAGGGGCCTCGAAGAGGATGCACAGCGAGAGGAGGGCCCCCGAAGAGCACGGGCTGAAGCTGGAGGTGAGATGGTCAGGCCCAGAGCTGCCAGCCCTGCCCCAGGACAGCAACTGCCCCTCTCAGACCAGGCCACCATTTCCACGCTTCACAGTGGAGGACGGCAACGCAGGCAGAGCCCCTACGGGCCAGGGCACGATGCCCGGAAGGTCCCAGGACAGGGGCCCCCACGGCGCAGCGGTCCTAACAGGTCAAACAACTCCAGAAACACCCTTTGTGTCCTAAGCCTCATCTTTGCAACAGCAGCCCTACTGAGCTATAATTCACACAGAATGGGCCCCCGCTTCAAGTATACACTTCAGTGGGTTTTAATACATTCAGAGCTGGGCAACCATCCCCTCTATCTAGTTCCAGAACATCCCATCACCCCATTAGCAGACGCGCCCCAATCCCCTCCCCAGCCCCTGACAACACTAGTCCATTCTCTGTTTCTGTGGATTTGCCCGTTCTGGACGTTTGTAAATAGAATTACGGTATGTGACCTTTTGCCCAGAATCTTATTTTTTAAGGAAAAGGAAAAAAACAATCTTCTATCATTCTTAATAATATCCTCCAACTTACCAAGGACGGAGCAGTAAATATCCATTGAACTCATATTACTTAGACAAGGCCGGGGCGGGAGATGGAGCATGTGCCGTCCGTTCGGTCCAGCACAGGACAGCCCTGCAGACCAGTGGTTCCCGACACGGGGGAACCGACCCGCAGCTTCAGCACCACTGCTGACCCAGAAACCCTGGGGAAGAACCACTGATGGGAACAATCGGCCCCAAGGCCTCCTGGCAAATGGCAGAAAACAGTGAGGACAGCTGGGTTTGGAAAACAGTCTGGCAGCTCCTCAAAGGTTAAACAGTTAGCAAATGACCCAGCAATTCCTCTCCTGGGTGTCTGCCCAAGAGAAATGAGAATATTCATCCACACAAAACCCTGAACGTTGGGCTTCCCTGGTGGGGCAGTGGCTATGAATCCGTCTACCAATGCAGGGGACACAGGTTCGAGCCCTGGTCCAGGAAGATCCCACATGCCGCGGAGCAATGAAGCCCGTGCGCCACAACTACAGAGCCCGCGTGCTGCAACTACTGAAGCCCGCGTGCCTAGAGCCTGTGCTCCGCAACAAGAGAAGCCACTGCAACGAGAAGCCCGCACACTGCAACAAAGACTAGAGCCCACTCACCACAACTAGAGAAAGCCCGCGCATAGCAACGAAGACCCAAGGCAGCCAGAAAAAAAAAACACACCCAAAACCCGAACATTAGTGTTCACAGAGGCGTGACTCACAACCGCCAAAAGGTGGAAACCACCTAAATGTCCATCAACAGATGAACGGATAAACAAATGTGTCCCTCCACAAACAGAAATATTATCCATCCACGAAAAAGAGTGAAGCACTGACACTCGCTACAACGTGGATGGACCCTGAGAACACAATGCTCAGTGAGAGAAGCCAGACGGAGGACACACAGTGTGTGTGATTCCACTGATGGGAAACGTCCAGAACAGGCAAGTGCACAGAGACAGAGAGTGGGTTCCTGGTTGTCAGAGGCTGGGGAGGGGGACAGGAGGGATGCTAATGGGGATGGGGTTTCCTCTCGGGGTGATGGAACGTTCTAAAATTGGTAGTAGTGACGACTACACTCAATGAATACACTACAAAGCAGGGAATGGCACGCTTTAGGTGGATGAGGTGAAGAGTGTGGGAATTACACCTCAAAACAGCTATCAACAACAGCAACAGGGACTTCCCTGGTGGTCCAGTGGTTAGGACTCTGTGCTTTCACTGCCGAGGGTCCAGGTTCAATCCCTGGTTGGGGAACTAAGATCCCATGAGCTGCACGGCGTGGCGAAAAACAAACAAAAAACCACAACACAATCTATAGGAGGAAATGTGAGGCAGTGTTAAAAGCACCTCCACCTCAGTAGGAAAATACCGAGCATCTAAGACACTCATGTGGCCGACGGACTCTGTTCCTGGTCCACAACATTCAGTGATTCCAGACAGACAGCCCTGGCAGCCCTGAATTCCCTGGGCTCCTGTACCCACTGAAAGCAGAGAAGACGCCACACTTCCCGCAGGGTCTGCTCAGAGACAAAAGCACACAGCACAGTGTACAAGGCACTGAGGTAGCCACAGGATGAGGAGGAGGGTCTAGAACTTTCCACCAATGCTCTCCCGCATCACACTCCTCCTGAGGGGAGCCGGCCCCCGTGCACTGAGGAGCCTCAGCAGCCCTGCGGGGCCCACGTGCAGAGGAGCCACGGGTGGGGCCTCCTGGAAGCCAGGCATCCCGCCCGGTCCAGCCTTCGGATGGGGCAGCCACGGCTGAAGCCCCTACTGCAGCCTCCTGAGGGACCCTCGGCCAGAATCCCCTGGCCTGCCTGCTCTGAATCCTGGCCCTCAGAAACCAAGGGAGGTCATCAGTGTGCGTTGTCTCAAGCTGCTAAATTCATGTCTGCGTTTAGGCCGATACCTTACACCCTGTGAGCACGGCCAGTAAGAACAAGTCTTAGAGCCACGGGAGGACGTGACAGTACCCAGAAGAGTCTCATTCCGGTCACCACTGTGGAGTTACAAAACAGCGTGCGCGCTCTGAAAGGACCCTGTGAGCATGCGCATGTGCCTGAGCGTGCGCCGCGTGGCAGTCCCGTGCCAGCTCGGACTGCGCTCCCTCCCTCGGCCCCCTCAGGAGGCTGGACGTGCCCCAGAAACGCTCCTCCTGCAGGGGCGGCAGGGACCCTCATGGCACGTGGGCCGCAGCCCTGGCCGAGCCACCGCATCTCAGGCCGCATCACACAGACCTGGGAAGACAGGGGCCTGGAATGTGGTCTCATCCGTGATGAGATGAACTCAAGCTTTCCCAAGCTTTAAAACCAGACCAAAAGGAAGGAAACAGTTTACGATGTGCCTCCTACAGTCTCAGGATGCTGCTTTAGGAACTGGCCAGCTTCCAGCGACCATCCTGAGTCGTATGATTTAAGATGCCCTGATCACCATCAATGATTCAGAAGCTCTCACAGCTTCTCGGTTGTGGCCTCTTCTTCTGCTTCACAGGCCTTCAGAACAGAGCGACACCAGAAGCCGACCCAGAAACGTCCGACTGAGAACAGCCCTGAGGAAGCCCGTGCTTAGGAGCACCCACACCTCCTCCTCTGGGGGAGCCCTGGAACTCCGGAGTTTGAGGCCAGCCCTGGTCTCGCTGCACAGGATGCCCGGCCTCCCAGTCCCAGCCACAGCCCCGGCCCGCTGCTGGCTGCTTGCTGAGTCACTGACTAACCCAGGCTCTTCTCACTGACAGCCTCAGAGCCTCCGCAGGAAGCCACGCAGAGGCTTAGCGGAATGCTGCTCATCACAGAGCCAGCGGCCTCAGTCCGGGGTCCTGGGAAAACAGCTGCAATAAGCACAACCATTCCCACCTGAAAAAGCACGCTGTGCACAAGCCGGGGGCTGTCATCAGGCCTGAGCCGCCACCAAGCCCGTCCCGTCTGCTCCCCGCCCCTGCCCAGCTCAGGTGAGGGCGGGAGCCGCCCACGGGGCTGGGGAGCCTGGCTGTCCCACTCAGCAGGCCCCTGCCTCGTCCTTGACTGTGAGGACAGGTGTGGGAACAGGAACTCCACCCGGACTCCCGCAGGTCTGGCTCTGCCCCTGCTCGTCCCCGCAGGCCCTGCGCCCGGTGTGAGGAGCCTGGACAGGAGGCCTCCTGGGTGCTCGCTGCCAGGGCACAGCCCACCCCTGAGCACGCAGGCTGGTTCATGGTGACAGGGGCACGACATCTGGAGACATCGTCCCTGGAGGACCCGGCGAGAGGCAGGGGGCAGAGACTAGGGAGGAGACAAGACGTGGACTCCGTCCTCCTCTTCCCACTTGCAGCAGGAAGACGCCGGGACCCAGGGGGCCTCCGAGGCAGGGGCATCACACCAGGACGAGCATCAGAATCCCTGGTCAGAATGCAGTTCTGGGGCCCACCCGCAAAGTTTCAGAATCAGCAGGTCTGGACCCCAGGAACCCGCATTCCTAACCAGTTCCGGCTGGTGGGGAGGCTGCTGGCCCAGGGCCCCGCTCAGAGAACCACCGGCCTGAAGCAAGCAGGGACTCTTGCTCTATCACCATCTGCTGAGGGCACGAGTGTCCAGCAGGTGCTGAGGGGTAGCACCCTGGGACTCTGCCCGTGGTCCCCACTCCCCAGCAGGCTGCAGGGGGCACTGCCTGTGGGCTGGGGGTCGCTGCCTTCTTCCCCGAGGCTCTGCACACCTCCGGAGCCCTGGGGTGGGGGCCAAGGCAAGTGGGACAGAGCGGCCAGGGTGGGATGCACGCACTACTTCCCAAAGTGGAGAAGCACAGCGGGAGGAGTCAAAGGCAGGGGAGATGGAACACGGTGGGTGGTCCGCCGGCTGTCTCTCTGCCTCTCCCAGTGGCCAGGCTTTGAGAGCAGAGATCTGGCTGGAGGAGTGGAAAATCCACAGAAGTCTCTCCGTCTGGGAGGCAAGCCAAGTGGGTGAGCAGAGGGCCCCGAGGCCCAGCAAAGGCGCTCAGCCTCACCTCTCAGCCTGCGGCCCCGCTGGGGAGCAGCCACTCGCCAGGGAGAGGGAGCATGGGGTGAAGGGGGAGGGGGAAGGTCAGCACCTGCGGTGGGCCTGAGTACTCAAGAAGTGAACAGGTTTTCACTTGAAAATGAGTGCATTTCACACAGGGGTGGGGGTGGCAGAGAGACTGGCTGTGGAGCATCACACGGGTCTCGTCCACAGTCAGCCCCGGATGTCCGCAGGCCCCCAGCAAGGGGGTGTTGCCTGGTCCCAGGACCGTACCTGAGGACAAGGCAGGCCAAGGATGGGAACCACCTGGTGAAGCGATGCAAAGGAGAGAACCAGGAAGGAGGCTCTCCTCCCACCGCGCACCCGGCCCGCTCCCCACAGGGCCAGGCTGACAAACCAGGCTGGTCTCGGGACTGAGCCGCGTCGCAAAACCCTGCCCGCGAGACCGGCACTGCAATAACAGTCAACATGGGAAAACAGGAAGGGGCTGCTGGGACCCCATGAGGCCAAAGTCCAGCTGGAGGAGGAAGAGAGAAGAGGGAGCGGGCCCGTGGCTCCCGGGCCACAGACACGGTGCAGGACACGGTGGACCCGCAGCCCTGACCAGGGTGTGTGGGACCCACTGTGCACACAGGGGCCCCGATGACCAGGGTCCAAGGAAGGAGCCGCCACGAGGGAGAGGGGTCTAGAGCCTCACTGTGCCCACAGCGGCCCCTGGCCACCTGGACGAGGGGCAATGGTGCACGCTGGTGCCACTCCAGTGAGCACAAGATGCACGCGGATTTCTAAGGCAGGGTGCGCGCGCACACACAAAGTAAAACTGCCCTTCAGTAATTCTTTAAATGGCACGTTGAAAACGTCGTGTCTGGGCTATACTCGGTTACGTATAATGCTATGAAAACGTACCTCGCCTCCTCCTTCTGACTCGTCACCTGGCTCCCACGAGGGCATGCGTGTGGCTCGTGTGCCCCCTCACCTACCGCTCCACCTGCGGGAGCGTTTCCAGACCTGACCCTGAGCCTGAGCTCCACGCCTGGGTCCGCAGCTCACGGAAGCCAGTCTGCACAGAGCCAGGACCGGCTGGGACGTCCTGCTGTCCGGGCAGCCGTCCTTCTGCAGGACGGGCGTGGATGTGTCCATAGGAGGACGGGGCACCACGGGGGCTCCAGGGGTGACAAGACCATTTCAGTTGCTTCAATCCAAACTAGCCCACCTGTAACAGGCCGCCCAGCCACCCAAGGAGCCGCTGCAAGTGCTGAGTGCCTGACGCCGGGCGTGTGCGTGGAGGGGCCGTCGTGGAGTGACCCCGGTGGGATGGGGGAACGCGACGACCAAAAGTTCACCACCAGAACTTTTCTCGCCCTCACCAAAGAAAATGCTTTACTGCCACAGAGCAGTCCGGCCTGAGGCCGAGGCCGTGACTGCAAGGGAGGGAAAGCCCAGGGATGGAGGAAGCCCTTCCGAGGGGGCACAGCTGGAGAGGGACTCGCCCGCGCTACCCGAGCGACAAGCGGCAGCACGGCCTCCACCCAGCGGTCTCAAAGGCCAAGGCGAGCCGCGCCCCCAGCCTTCCAACTGTCTCCCACTCCAGCAAGGGATCCTGTTAGCACCGTATCAGTGCCACTGGCGTCACCTCACCCCAGGACCAAGCCAAACGAACGCCTCTCCAGGGGCCTCGAGACCCCACGACCTGGGCCACGCACACGGGAGCATCACTCAGCTATGCAAAGGGGTGAAGCCCTGACACTCACAACAATGTGGACAGACCCTGAGAACACGATGCTCAGTGAGAGAAGCCAGACACAGAAGGACACACAGTGTGTGATTCCATTGATGGGAAACGTCCAGAACAGGCAGATCCACAAACACAGAGTGTCAGGGGCTAGAGCAGGGGACTGCCGGCCCTTTGCGCTGATGGAATGTTCTGGAATTAGAGGTGAAGGCTGCACAGCTCTGTGAATATAGTAAAAGCCATTAAATTGTACACTTCATATGTGTGAGTTCTGTGGTGTGAGAATGCTATCTCGACAAAGCTGTTATTTAAAAAGACACAAAACCCACAAGACCCAGCGCGGCTCCTCCTCCCCTTCTCCCGCCCCTTCACCTGGTGTCTGTCCCAGACCAGGTGTGGGCCCAGTGTGTCCTGCGGCCCCAGCACCTGCTGAGTGGGAGCCTCACTCAGCCTGCAGGGTGAGCACAGAGCAGACGCCAGGGAGCCACCTGCACACCAGGGGAAACGTGAGCCACCACCACCACAGGACGTGCAAATCCTTCCCTAGATCTCCCTGCCCCAAGCCCCATGACTCCCGCCATCCCAGTGGGCACCACCCCGTGGTGGTCCCTTCCCCCCTCCCCCCCCACCCCCCCCCGCCCCGGGCACACAGCCTGCAGAGACCCCTTCCCCACCCAGGAAAAGACGCGTCAGGTTTTTAAAGGACCAGCGTTCTCAGAGGTAACCTCTCTCACACACTGGCTGCCCGTGCACCTGTTGTGAGTCTGATGCGCTTTCCCGACATCGGCCGCGCACCCCATGACTAACTAAGGGGATTCAAACGGAAGCCCCTCAGAGATGAGGAGGCATCGTCATCCAAGGTCAATACTCAGTGAAGCACACAGCCTCCGAACTCCCAACTGCAGCTCACGGGAACCTGTGACTCAGCAGCCCTGCCAGGCGCCCTGGACAGGAAGAGGGCCCGGTCTGAAACAGGGGTGCCGAGGAACAGAGCCCCGGGCTAGGCACCGCGACAGTGGCCGTGGGTGGGGAGAGAGAGTCTGGGAAGGAACAAGAAAGGCGGGCGGTGAGGGAGGTAGTACAGAGCCATGCATGAGCTGCGGATGACCGTGGACAGGCACCCGGCATGTCCTCTGTTAAAACCCTTGGGACTGCTCGACGCCACGGGCACGGCAGGAGACCCGGCTGGTGGGAACGGCAGGGACAGCTTGAGGGGACAGAGAAGATGCCTCCAGGCAGCACCCTGAGTGGGAGGAAGGAAACAGGACTGTCATCCCACAGCCAGGGAGAGAAGGCACACGTACTGGGGAAGAGTGCCAGGACCACGAGAGGAGGACATGGCAGAAAGAAAGAGGGAGGAGAGGGGCTTCCTGGGAGACGTGCGCCGGGCCCGGGACCCAGGGATGCGCAGACACAGCCAGTCCCACCCTACAGCTCCCCGAATCCAAAAAGGACACCAAACACTCTGTATCTTGACTGTATCAATGCCAATGAAATCATTACATCAGTGCGTAGCTTTGTAAGATGCCACCATCAGGAGAAACTGAGTAAAGAGAACGTGGGATGTGTCAGACCTATTTCTGACGGCTGTGCAAGAATCTACGATAATCTCAAAATAAGAAGTTTAATTTAATTAAGGAAAAAAGGACACAGCTCCTAGAAGAAGGCTGGGGGCGGGTCCCCTGCAGCTCCCAGCAGCCTCCTGCCTAGTGAATATCCAAAGGGCCGGCTGGCTGCCTCTGTCTCCTCCCACCAGGAACAGAGCATACAGGCGGCATTTGGATGTTAGGGACCAAAGTATGAAAGCTAACAGCCACATGCATACGGAATACCAGGCTTTTCCCGGTGATCCCTTCCTCTTTAAAGAGGCTACTTCACCCACGGAAAGTCCTCAAAGGGTTAACCTGCCTTCCATCTGAGCTCAGATTAGGCAGGACTCACACCAGCAGAGGTCAGATCAGAAAATGTTTTCTGAGTCAGGGGGAGGGATGGCTCACTCAGCCGCCCACTTCAGCTACTACCCACTGTGGAGTGAAGGGCGTGACTGCTCAGCGGGTATTCATCAGAGACTCGTGGGCTCTCAGGAGGAAGCCAGAAGCAGGCGGGGACACTCACGCTGGGGCCACTCCACGCCCACAGCCTCAGTGAGTCACGGAGGGGAAGGACCACTGCACGCCCTCGCTGGCTCCTGCCCTGCCATCAGGCAGCCAAAGATACCACCTGCTTCCTCCTGAGCTGAGACCCGGTTTTCCCACCAAAAGGACCATCCTGCTTTAGAGATGCCACCGTGAGCTATAAGTAGATATCTGGGAACTCTCAGTCACAGAAGGAACAAAACTCATCCTGCACCCCGCCCTCCTTTTTGTCAATTGCGCAAAAGCCCATCTTGGAGGCTGGACATTTCCGCGTACAGGCGGTTGTGGCTGTTTGCACTTCCTCTTGCGGGTGCCCCCTCCTCAGAGAAGCCACGCATACCTCCCCCAGGGCAAATCTGGCAGCCCCACTCTCTGGGACCTCAGCTGATCCCATATACGGGGCACTACACCTCAGCTGAACTTCTGTGTTTATAGATCACCTACCGTCCTTAGTTCATAAGTTTTGAGAATAAGAATACTGTCACCCACAGAATGGGAGAAAATATTTGCAAACGAATCAACGGACAAAGGATTAATCTCCAAAATATATAAATACATCACGCAACTCAATACAAAAGAAACAAACAACCCAATCCAAAATGGGCAGAAGACCTAAATAACCATTTCTCTAAAGAAGACATACAGATGGCCAAGAAGCACGTGAAAATCTGCTCAACGTCATCAATTATTAGAGAAATGCAAATCAAAACTACAATGAGTTATCACCTCACACCAGTTAGAAGGGGCATCATCAGAAAATCTACAAACAACAAATGCTGGTGAGGGCGTGGAGAAAAGGAACCCTCTTGCACTGCTGGTGGGAATGTAAACTGATACAGCCACTATGGAGAACAGTATGGAGGTTCTTTAAAAAACCAAAAATAGAATTACCATATGATCCAGCAATCCCACTACTGGGCATATACCCAGAGAAAACCATAATTCAAAAAGACACATGCACCCCAATGTTCACTGCAGCACTATTTACAATAGCCAGGTCATGGAAGCAACCTAAATGCCCATCGACAGACGAATAGAAAAAGAAGTGGTGGTACATATACACAATGGAATATTACTCAGCCATAAAAAGGAACGAAATTGAGTCATTTGTTGAGACGTGGATGCATCTAGAGACTGTCATACAGAGTGAAGTAAGTCAGAAAGAGAAAAACAAATATCATACGTTAACGCATGTATGTGGAACTTAGAAAAATGGTACAGATGAACCAGTTTGCAGGGCAGAAGTTGAGACACAGATGTAGAGAACAAACGTATGGACACCAAGTGGGGAAAGCCACGGGGGTGGGGTGGGGTGGGGATGGTGGTGTGCTGAACTGGGCGAGTCGGATTGACATGTATACACTGATGTGTATAAAACTGATCACTAATAAGAATGTGCTGTATAAAAAAATAAATTAAATTAAATTCAAAAATCAAAAAAAAAATACTGTCTAGTGTCCTCCGCGCCCCCTGGAACACTCACTCTAAATATCCAGGAGGTGCTTGCAGAATGAATGAATCAATGAACAAACAAGCTCACTCATTTCAAACGTGCGGTCACACGAGTAATCTGACCTTCTAAGAAGTTAAGCTTCTGGAAGGAGCCCATTTTCTTAACGTATTCAGCATCGAGTCATCACAAAATATGAACTCTTAAAAGGAATGCCCCCTCACTTCCCATGAGAAAGCAAAATTCCTCAGCAGGGAAATGGGAGGGTAGCAGACATTACCCGCAAAGCTTTGGGAAGGCTGCGGCTCGCTGAGCACTTCACTAGGGCCCCTGACCGCCTGCCTGGTAGTAGGACAGACACACCAGGAACGGCTGCTGACCGGCAGAAAGAGCGCCCGGCCAGGCAGGCAGCACACCCCGCACCCTGCCCAGCGAGGTCCGGCCAGCAAGGGAAAGACGCTCTCTCCACTTCAGCACCGCCCACCACTAGAAAGCCAGGTCCTGCCAGGGCCTGGACACACAAAGCCTTCCTTACAAGGGTTACAAATCTGTGGTCTTGCTCTGCCTCGAATAAAAGACAGAGACGGGGACAACGTGACCATCTCCAGATGAACTTTCAACTTCGTTTCAAGTGCCTGGGTGCTGGGTCACAGTGCATTTCTAAACTCTTCCAATACTCAAAAATACCAATTTCTAAGATGCAGAAGGGTTGTTAAACATACACTTAGCACAGATTCCAGTCCCACTCCTGAGCATTTTCTCAAGTGAGGTAAAAACCCAAGTTCACATGGAAACCTGCCCTGGGATGTTTACAGCAGCTTTATTCCTGATCCCCTCAAAACTGGAAACATCCCACAAGTCCTGCCACCCGCAGGCGAATGGACAAACGGAACATGGAATACAACACAGCCAGAAAAAGGAGTGGCTTCTCATACCCGCAACAACAGGGATGACGGACTTCCCTGGTGGTCCAGTGGCTAAGACTTTGCGCTCCCAATGCAGGGGGCCCGGGGTCCATCCCTGCTCAGGGAACTAGATCCCGCGCGCTGCAACGAAAACATACTGCACGCGCCAATGAAGATCCCATGTGCCGCAACTAAGACCCGGCACAGCCAAGTAAATAACTAACTGAATCAATGTTTAAAACAACAACAACAAAAAACAAACGCGGGATGAATCTCGCATAGGTTTTGCTGAGCTAAAGCAGCCAGAATCAAAAAGCTACATGCTGTTGTTCCGTTTATCTGGCTTTCTGGAACAGCCAAAACCTTAGGGACAGACAGGAGATTAGCGGCCAAGAAACTAGAGGCGCGCTGGCGCCAAAGGGCAGCCAATGGCATGACAGGATTGCTCTGCCGCCTGACGGCGATCATCTGTCAAAACTCCTACAGCTGTGCACTACAAGTGAACTATGCTTCACGGCTACTAAGGATAAACAAATGATTACATTTTGAAAAATGCGCCGGCCAGCCAACCCGTCCGTGCATGACAAGTGCAGTAAGAGGGGCGGGGAGGCGAGGCAAGTGCATCAGCTGGACTTCTGAAGGTTCTCCCCACTTTCAGTGTCCCTCCCCTGGGATGTCTCCCCGCCCTGCCCACTGCTCAGGCCGCCCACCAGGGCCACCCGGAGTTACCCAACCGGAAAAGCCAGAGCCCAGGCTCAGCCGCGCCTCCGGGCACAGGAAGGGCAAAAAATAGAAAGCGCCAGTGCGCGGTGGCGGGCTGGAAACCCTCGGACCTCAGATAACTGCGGAGAACCGGGGCCCGGGAGTCAACATCGGCTCCCAGGCGGTCCCAGCGTCCCGACCCCGACCCCGGCCGCGACACACTTTCCACACACTGACAACACACGGAGCCCGCGCGAGGGCCGGGTCGCCTGGAGGCCGGTCCCCCGCAAGCCGAGCGCACGAAAGGGCGCCCCAAAGGCGCCGGCCCAAGGCGCCCGCTGCGCTTTCCCTCCGGAAGGTGGGCTGCGGGGCCCAAGCGTAAACCCTGAGACAAGGAACACGCGCACCACGCCGCCACGGGGGACGAGAGGCCGAGCGCCCACCTAGCCGGACACCCTGCATTTCTACAATCACCGGACGCCTGTGTAAATTTCCGTCTGGCCTGTCATTTTCCAAAGGCCACTCAAGATCAGGGGACAGAACGCCTCCTCTCCAAGTGTCCTGCCAGCCCACCCACTCAAGATCAGAGGAATAAAATGCCTAACTAAAACAAAACAAAATAGAAACAAAAAAAAACTGGAGTGAGGGAGGAAAGGGTGCCCTGAAAAATAAAAAAAAAAAAACAACTAAGCACGTTGACAGCGCTAAGAATAAACTACCAGGAAAAAGAGACCTACATGTCAGATCATGTCAGAAGGGCAAGCCCGCCGGCAGTCCGGCAGTCCAGGCCCGGGGGCACCGGGGTCCCCAGCCCTGCAGAGCCAACCGCAGACCGGCTCAGGCGCTCCTCGGAAGCGCGGGGTCCCCGCGGCCGCGTCTGTGCCCCCCGGCCGGCGCCGGCTCCCCTCTGCCCACCCTGCGCGCGGGGGCTGGAAACTACCGCGGAAGAAACACAGCGGGGCGGGAAGGGGGGCTCCAAAGAGGGTCTGGCGACTCGAGTCGCTCCGTTTCTCGGTGGGCTCAACGTGCGCCGTGGGGGAAGAGGGGCGGGGGTCCGGGAGGAGGGGACGGGCGGCACTTACGTAGACCGGCAGCGGCCACGGGTAGACAGCGGGCTCGGTCCCCAAGAGCGACTCCAGCCTCAGCTCCAGCTTCTCCCTCATGTCTTCGCGCGCGGTCCCCACACCGCGCTAGTCTGGCGGTTGGGGGAGGGGCGCGGCGCCGCCGGCGGGGGCGGGGCACACGGGCTGGCGGGAGGCTGAAGGGAGGGGCCTGGCCTGGGCCTCAGCTGCCGCCTCCGCGCTCCCGTCCGGCCCCAGGCTCCCTCTTTGTGCTCACAGGCCCGGGGCCCCCAGCGCTGCTGCAAACTCGGGCCGGCGTGAGGCGAGCACAATGAGCCGGGGGCCGGACTGAAACACTCCCGGCGCGCGCGGCCCGCCTCGTGGACTCGCACGCTCTCACGCACGCACGCACGTCCGCACGTCATCGGCTGCCCCTGGCCACACCCACCGGCCCGAAGTGGGGACCCGGGAAAACCTCTCAGGGCAAGCAGTGGCGGGTTCGACTCCCGATCTCGACGTGTGACACAACTCCCCCCCCCGCCCCCCAATAATAAGACTATAATTCCTATTAAATATGACAGGTGGAATCCCGGCTTCTGTTCCCAAAAATGCCGTGTATTTAGCCTATGCTAGGCACCAGACCGCGGACGCTCAGTACTGGCAAAAAAGGAAATGCCCTGCCCTCATAGCACTGCCATTTTAATTGGAATAGTAGTGACAATGGTCAAGGGAGAAAATAAAGTGTCATCATCGCCACGGGGATGGTTAATCTCATGTGCGCACTGTGTGGGGCCCCGGCAACCACAAACATTATTCCAGATGTGGCCAGGAAGGTATTTTTCAGAAGAGATTAACACTGAAATGGGTCCACTTTGCGTAAAGGAGATTGTCAATGCCGCGGCGTGGGTGGGCCTCGTCCATCAGTTGAAGGACTGGAGAGAAAAATGAGGTGCCCTAGAAAGAGGGAAGTGTTCCTCCAATGGACTTGGGACATCAGCTCTTCCCTGTGTCTCCAGCCCAGAGTCCTGCCCTGACTTGCCTGCCTCACGGTCACATGAGTCAACTCCTTAAAACGAAACTATATATGTAAAAATATTGAATATATACAAGCCTATTAATTTGTATATGTGTGTATACACATATATATGTATACACATGTTTATATGTGCATGCGTTTGTAGTATATGTGTAAGTACTATATACAGTGTACATACAAGCCTATATATTTGTGTGTATGTATTGTATACATGTATGTATGTGTATATATATATAGTATACATATTATAAAGGTGAACATGCCGTATATATACACACCCATATATTGATATATGGGTGTGTATATGTACAGTATATGTACAGCGTATGTATGTATGTATACAGTGTATATTTATGTATCGGTGTGTATATATGCTGTATACCTGTATGTGTATATGTTGTATAGGTATTATATGTATGTATGTATATGCTATATATATATATATACACACTTGCGTATGTATTTATATGTGTATGTACATGCACATATTTACAAATAGGTGTGTATGTGTGTGTATACATTGTATATATGTATCATATATGTTATGTGTATGTATATATACGACGAATTTATATATGCAGTACATATATATTTTTATTCTACATGCTTTTATATGTAGGTGTATATGTGTGTCTATATGTATGTACGTGTATGTATTGCATAATTATGTGTATGTATGTATACTGTATATATACACACCTAAATATCTTTGTATGTGTGTATATATGTATGATATAGACGTACCTAGGTGTGTATGTTGCATATGTTATACGTATGTGTACATACTGTATATATACAAACTGTGCATTTCATGTGTGTATGTATAGTGTACATGTATGTCTGTTGTATATATTATGTGTATATGTGTGTATACATACTGTATATATACAAACTATGCATTATATATATGTGTGTATACATGTATTTGCATATTGTATATACTATATGTGTATATGTCTGTATGCGTACTGTATATATACACAGCTGTATATTTTTGTATGCGTGTACATATGTACGTGTGTGTGTATATACACACATCCCCTATGGATTCTGTTTGTCTGGAGAACCCTCACTGATACGGACACTTATGACAATTGAGCACCTGCTCTTTGCCAGCCAGGGAGCCAAACGCTTGTCCTTTCTGTGTCTCCCTTAAGTGTCACAGGTCCCGGGAGGGAAGGTGATGCCGCTCCTACCAGTTGAGGTGCCTCAGGGTCAGAGAGGTACACAGGGCGGGGGCCTGGAGCCTGGTGGAGCCCAGGTGGAGTTCTAGCAGCAGTACAGCCTAGCAGTCCCACTTCCCCCGGTGCCTCTCACAAAGACGCCAAGGGAGAGACAGGGTCTGAAGGAGGGGATGAGGAAGCTTCCGTGGGTCTGCAAGCCCATACCAAGGCTGACTTGTCAAGGGTGTTAGAGGTCAGGACTCTGGTTACCCTGGGGATGGGGTTACACAGAGCCATTCCCATTCTGAAAAAGTATCCATTCTGCTCTTGTTTGTATGTTTACCCCCCCTCCCCCAAATCTTTTAAAAACAGATTCTCTTGGTTGCTGGGAGCACACACGGGGAAGTTGTGTGTGAGGGGGTGTGATCCAGGGGACAGGGAGGATAAGCCCCCCACTCGTAGGGCCAGGAGTGGCTCAGCTTTGTGAGCTAAGGATGGCCCGCGAGGTCCCAGAGAGAAGGGTCCCTGCTTCGTCCCTGCTCCGTGCACGCCATTCCCAGCCTGAGAAGTCCAGAGGCCCGCCCCCCGCACACACACACCAGGGAGGAGAGCCAGTCACCCTGGCTCCCAGGCTCCGGCTCCAAGGCTCCCGGCACTAGGAGCTATTTTCAGCTTTCATGTCCTAGGACAAGGCCAGAGCTAGTGTCTCCGGAAACTCTCTGTCTGTCTCTCGCCCGCCCGCCATCCCTCCCTCCCTCCCCCGCCTCTTCCCCTCCCGCTCCAGCTGTCCTGCCCTCCACCCTGCATTTCTACACAGGATGGCTCACAGACAGCTGCTCCCCGTGCCCACCCGCCACCATTCGATGGATGTCAAAGCAAGCCCTGGGGACTTCCCTGGAGGTCCAGCGATTAAGACTCTGAGCTTCCACTGCAAGGGGTGCGGGTTCGATCCCTGGTCAGGGAAATAAGATCCCACATGCCGCCCGGCACGGCCAAAGAAATAAATGAATAAAAAATAAAGTTATAGTGATGAAACAGCCCTAGTGGTGCAAGGATGGGACGTATAGCTCTATGGTAGAGAATAAAGGTCCAGAAACAGATAGATGAGAACTTGATATGACAGAAAGTGGGGAAATTAAGGAGTTTTCAATAAATGGCATTAGGACAATTGCATATCCATGTGGGAAAAAGTAAATTAGAAAAAAAGAAAAAAAGCAAGCCCTGGTCAGGTGTGACCTTGGGCCCAGGGCCATTGGCACACGTTGTCGTGTGGGATGTTCTTCCTTAGACTCCTCCCTCCCTCCTGTGTCACTGTCACTTCCTCCAGAACCTTCCTGGACTCCCCTACACAAGCCCGGGGTGTGCCCTCACCTGCCCACCCTGGATCACCGGAATTCCAATCCTGGCCCACCCTTCCTCGCCAGGTAAAGAACTGTGCCTGGTCAATAAGACCGTAGAGGTCCTTGGCCATTGCTATTGCAGTTGGAATTGTTACTGTGTTTACACACGGTGACCAACACCCGCCCCCAGTTTGCCCAGGACCGCTCAGGTTTGAGCGCTGGAACTGTGGGGAAACCCTCATTTCTGGGGAACCCCAGAAGGCTGGCCAGCCTATTTAGGATGGATCTTTCACTTGATATCCCAACCCCTGAGAGCCAGAAAGGGAATCTCCCCCCTCCTTCCATGGTAACCTTCATTCATTCATCCACTCATCCCTTTATTCAACTCCTTTATTCAGCAAGTATTTATGAAGCATCTACTACATAGCAGACACTCTTCTAGGTGCTGGGGACAGTAAACTGAGGTGGTGTGATTTATTACATGGGGATGATGTCTCGGAGACCACTGCAGGGCATGGGAGGTGGGAGAGGGAAGGGGCAGTTCTAAACGCAGGCTCTGACGGGATTGGGGCAGACCTTGCCCTAAGCCAGGCTGGTTGCTTCAACACAGCTGTCCTCACCCAGGGCCATCCTGCTTCCGCCTCACCCAGTTCTTCGGTGATGTCTGGGGAAAATCTGTGGTTGTCACAACTGGGGGGGAGGGGCCCCTGGAATCAAATGGGTGGGGACAGGGATGCTGCTGAACCCCACACAGTGCCCAGGAGGGGCCCCCAGCAGAGAATGACCCGCCCCAAATAACCCCAGTGCCATGGGGGAGACCCTGCACTAATATTATTCAGACCCACTGGTGCCCCTAGATTCCTGCACAGCCAGGGACTCTAACCGGGTCACCTCTGTATCCCGAGGTGACCTAGAGTGGGGCAGCCAGGAGGGCTGAGTATCAGGGATGAGATGACAAATCTCTGTGCCCACTCTCCTCGCCGCACCCCAGGGTCGATGGCCTCTATCTCCTCCCTATGCAGGTAGCTTTTCCCTGAGCCATTTCTTCTTGTCAAGGTCCCTGTCGCAGGTTGGCTTCCCCGAAGACGACATTGAGAGCAAGGATTGGAGTGCAGGTGGTTGACGTGAGACGTGCAGAGAACAGATACAGCTGCCATAGGGTCCCGCAATTCCACTCCTGGGCATAGATCTGGAGAAAACTCTAATTCAAAAATATACATACACCCCTGGGATTTCCCTGGTGGTCTAGTGGTTAAGACTCTGTGCTTCCAGTGCAGGGAGCATGGGTTCCATCTCTGGCCAGGGAACTAAGATCCCACATGCTGTGTGACAAAAAAATAAAGAAAGAAAGAGAGAAAGAAAGAAAGAAAAAGAAAGAAAGAAAAAGAAAGAAAGAAAGAAAAGATACATGCACCCCAATGTTCATTGCATCACTATTTATAATAGGCAAGATGTGGAAGCTACCTAAATGTCCACTGATGGATGAATGGATAAAGAAGATGTGGTACGTATATACAATGGAATATCTTCAGCCATAAAAAGAATGAAATAATGCTATTTGCAGCAACGTCGTGGATGGACCTAGAGATTATCATACTAAGTGAAGTAAGTCAGAAGAGAAAGACAAATATATGATCTCTCTTATAGGTGAAATCTAAAATACGACACAAATGAACTTGTCTACGAAACAAAAACAGACTCACAGACATAGAGAACAGACTTGTGGTCGCCAAGGGGGAGAAAGAGTGAGGGAGGGTTGGATTGGGAGTTTGGGGTTAGCAGACGCAAACTATTAAATATAGGATGGATAAGCTACAAGGCCCTACTGTCTAGCACAGGGAACTATATTCAATATCCTGTGATAAGCCATAATGGAAAAGAAAAAGAGTTTTATTTATAGGTTCCATCCCTAACTGAGCTGGCCCATCCCCTCCCATGGTTCTAAGTGCAGCCCGAGGCTGCAGACTTCCCACCATGGTCTTCAGCTCCAGAGCAAGCCACCTGCAAACCAGCCGCATCTTCCCAGGGGCTGGCAACTCTCCTTTGCTACTGATTCCAAGACACATCCAGATAGCACAAATGTGACCATGAAAACAAACTCAGGCATGTTCAAATCAGGGAAATAACATTCTTATCTCTGTTTAGTAGTTGCTTAATTTTAGAATAGCTTAGAGTTACAAAGAAGTTGCAAAGATCTGTACAGAGTGTACAGAGTGCTGTGGACCCCCCGACCCAGTACCCCTATTTCCAACACGTTAGTACTTTAGTACGTTAGTACGACATGCTTATCCAACTAAGGAACCGAGATGGATACGTTATTATTAACTAAAGTCCACACTTCATTAGAATTTCCCTAGCCTTCCCCTAACATCCTTTTTCTGTCCCAGTCTCCTCTGGGCTGTGACATTTCTCAGACGTCCCTGGGTTTTGATACCTTGAAAGTTTTGAGGAGGACTGGTCAGGTATTTTGTCCCTCAATTTGTTTTGTCTGTTGGTTTTCTGATGTTTTTCTTATGGTTGGGCTGGAGTTATGGGGTTTGGGGCGGAAGATCCAGACACAGATAAAAATGTCATTCTCCTCAGGTCAATCATCAAGGATACACACCATCAAGGATACACACATCAAGGATACACACCATCAATGGGGCTTGTGACAAACAATTTTACCCTTGATCACCTGGCCAGTATCGTCTTTTTTTTTTTTTTTTTTTTTTTTGCTGCGTTGGGTCTTCGTTGCTGCACACGGGCTTTCTCTAGTTGCGGCGAGCAGGGGCTCCTCTTTGTTGCGGGCACGTGCTTCTCATTACAGTGGCTTCTTTTGTTTCGGAGCACGGGCTCTAGATGTGTGGGCTTCTGTAGTTGTGGCATGGGGGCTCAGTAGTTGTGGCTCCCAGGATCTAGAGTGCAGGCTCAATAGTTGTGGCCCACGGCTTAGTTGATCTGCGGCACATGGGATCTTCCTGGACCAGGGCTCGAACCAGTGTCTGCTGCATTGGCAGGTGGATCCTTTTTTTTTTTTCCTTTGTTCCTTTTGGAACCAAAACTTTAATCTCAAGGATTCTCACAAAACATATTACAAATGACAGCATGAAAAAAAATATTGCACAGTAACTCAAAGTTCAGCTCTACAATATACTCTTAATCTGGCAGGACACTGGTACCTTGATAATCTCAACTTCTTACAAACATTACAAAGAGCTATGTATTCATGTACAGCAATCACAGAGGGGACTTATGACCTAACTCAAAGGTAAACTAACTTCCTTGAAAATTCTTAGATTCTAAACTCACTGGACAACCTCTTGTCCAGTGTGAAGACTAGTGGAATTCTTAAACCTCTAACCTAGGGTAAGGGTGCGGCTTTCATTTCTACCTGCTGGCTTGTGTTCACAACACGTTTTAAAGACTGCTTGCTTAACTACAGCTGCATACCATATCCCAGCTACAGAAAGTCTTTTCAATGTTTGCCAGTGTTGTTTCCATAATAATAAACATCACACTTTAGGTGGGCAGGAGTTAGAGTTTTATTATCAGTCTAGGCAAGATCAAAATTTCAAAGCAAATTCAATTTTGCTTAAGAGAACATTGTAAAGAAACAATTCTTCATATTACATGCCTCATATGACCCATTCCAAACCATAGAGAATGACACCTTTATGTGTCACTGTCCCAAGAGACAACAAATGTGAACAGCTAAAACATTTAAAAAGTGCAACAAGCTTCGGAAGTCTCAAACGAAACTTGAATTTTCTGTACATACTCCTGTCAAATGAAGTTATTTCCTGTGCACCACTCCTCTTGCAAAGTGGTCTGCTATTTCCTTTCATTTGACCTGGATCGGCTAGGAGACCTAGAGAAAGATCGGGACGGCTTGTGATTTCTCTCCTGGGACAGTGATCTCTCTCTTCTCCTATATCTAGAAAGGGACCTGCTCCAGCTGCGGGAGAAGCTTCTCCGTCTTGGAGATCTGTGGTGAGGGGGAGGACTCCTCCTCCGATAATCATCTCGAGGGCAACGACCCCAAGAAGGAGGCGGCCACGATTTCGACTTCTCCTTTCCCCATTCGACAGGTCCACTCTTACTCGGCAGCCACAGAGCGTTCTCCCGTCTAGTTCTCAGACAGCATCCGCTGCATCTCGGGGATCTTCATTTTCAACAAGAGCGAAGCCGGGAGGGTTTTTAGCAACCCACACACTTCGCAGTGGTCCATAATATCCTAAAGCTCGTTCGAATTCAGTCTTGTTACCACTGTTTCCAAGATTCCTTACATAAACGTTACAGTCCAACGGACAGGAATCCCGATGCAAGACCCTCCTGGCTCCTGGGTTTCATGGGCCACAGGGTGATCCCGGGCCTCTAGAATCTCGCAGCTGAATCGGCTCGCACAAGCTGTCCTGTGGGGATGCTTTTCCCCCATGTGTCCAGCCCGGGGCCCTGCTGTCTAGGCCCGACCTCCAGGGTGACAGGGTGAACCCCAGGTCCCAGGAGCAAACACTCAGAGCCCTGGTGACCAGACTCAGGGGGCTGGGGCGGCAGCTGGACATGTGTGGCCACCCTGGTGGTGTTTGGCCCCATCTGCAGTTCCAGTTCCAGCTGAGAAAGAGCCTCGCTGTGTTATTTTCTCCTGGTTGTGTAAGGATCCCCGGTGTCATTTGACAGAAATGTAGATGGTGTGTTCTTTCTCTCCTTTCTCCCTGCTTCCTCTCGACCCTCTCACCCTCCCTCTCCCTCTCTCCCTTCCTCTCTCTCTTCCCTCTCCCTCTTTCCTCTGCGTCTCTCTCTTTCCCTCTCTCCCTCCTCCCTCTCCCCCCTCCCCGTCCCTCTCCCAACTCCCTCTCCACCTCCGTCTCCCCCTCGCTCTCCCACATCCCTCTCCCTCTCCCCTCCTCCTCCCTCTACCTCCTCCCTCTCCCCCGTCTCTCTCCCGCCTCCCCCCTCCCTCTTCCCACCTCCCCCATCCCTCTTCCCTCTCCCTCTCTCCCTTCCTCTCTCCCTGTCCCTGTTTCCCTGTTCCGCACGCTCTCCCTCTACCTCTTTCCCTCTCCCTCTCCCTCCACCTCCTTCCCTCTCTGGAGAGGGAAGGAGGTGGAGGGAGAGGGAAAGAGAGCAGGAGAGGGAGGGGGGAGAGGGAGAGAGAGGGGGGAGGGGGGAGAGGGAGAGAGGGATAGAGGGAGTGAAAGACGTCTCTCCCTCCCTCCCTCTATCCCTCCCTCCCTCTCTCCCTCCCTCCCTCCATCCCTCTCTCCCTCCCTCCCTCTATCCCCCTCTCCTCCCTCTCCCTCTCTCCCTCCCTCTCTCCCTCTCCCTTCCTCCTTCTCCTCCCTCTCCCTCTCCCTCCAACTCTCCCGCTGCCTCCGTCTCTCCATCTCCCTCACTCCCTCCCAGAGAGGGAGAGATGGAAAGGCAGAGACAAGGGAGAGGGAGAGAGGGAGAGGGAAAGATGGAGGGAGAGGGAGAGGAAGGGAGAGGAAGAGAGGGAGAGAGATATGGAGAGGAGAGGGGGGGAGAGGGAGAGGGAAAGAGGTCTCTTCCTCCCCCCCTCTCCCTCTGTCCTCCTTATCTCCCTCTCCCTCCGTCTCTCCCTGTCCCTGTTTCCCTGTTCCGCTTTCCCTCTCCCTCTTTCCCTCTCCCTCTCCCTCCACCTCCTTCCCTCTCCAGAGAGGGAAGGAGGTGGAGGGAGAGGGAGAGAGAGCAGGAGGGGGGGGAGAGGGAGAGAGAGGGGGGAAAGGGAGAGAGGGATAGAGGGAGGGAGCGAAGACGTCTCTCCCTCTCTCCCTCTACACCTCTCTCCCTCCCTCTCTCCTTCTCCTCCCTCTCCCTCTCCCACCAACTCTCCCTCTCCCTCCATGTCTCCATCTCCCTCACTCCTTCCCAGATAGGGAGAGATGGAGGGAGAGGCAGAGATAAGGGAGAGGGAGAGAGGGAGAGGGAAAGATGGAGGAAGAGGGAGAGAAGAAGAGAGAGAGGGACAGAGGGAGAGAGAGATAAAAGAGGGAGAGAGAGAGGGAGAGCGGGAGAGGGAAAATGGTCTCTTCTTCCCTCCCCCTCCCTCTCTCCTCCGTCTCTCCCTCTCCTTCCCTCACCCTTTCCCTTCCTCTCTCCCTCTTCCTCCCTCTGTCACTCCCTCTCCCTCCATCTCTCCCTCGCCCTCACTCCCTCTCAGAGAGGGAGAGATGGAGGGAGAGGCAGAGACAAGGGAGAGGGACAGAGGGAGAGGGAGACTGGAACAGGGAAACAGGGACAGGGAGAGAGAGAGAGAGAGGGAGAGGGAGAGAGGGAGAGAAGGAGGAGAGAGGGAGAGGGAGGGAGGAAGAGACCTCTTTCTCTTTCCCTCTCCCTCTCTCCCTCTCTCTCTCCCTCTCTCCCTTTCTCTCTCACTCTCACTCTCCCTCCCTCTCCCTCTCTCTCTCCCTCTCTTCCTTTCTCTCTCCCTCTCCCTCTCCCTCCCCCTCTCCCCCTCTGCCTTACCTCTGCCTCTCTGGAAGGGAGTGAGGGAGATGGAGAGACGGAGGGAGAGGGAGAGTTGGAGCGAGAGGGAGAGGGAGGAGAGGAGGGAGGGAGAGGGAGAGAGGGAGGGAGGGAGAAACGTCTTTCGCTCCCTCCCTCTATCAGTCTCCCCTCTCCACCCTCTCTCTCCCTCTCCCCCTCCCTCTCCATCTCTCTCTCTCCCTCTCCCCCCTCCCTCTCCATCTCTCTCTCCCTCTCCCTCCACCTCCTTCCCTCTCCAGAGAGGGAAGGAGGTGGAGGGAGAGGGAGAGGGAAAGAGGTAGAGCTAGAGCGTGTGGAACAGGGAAACAGGGACAGGGAGAGAGGAGGGGAGAGAGGGAGAGGGGGAGAGGGAGAGAGAAAGGGGGAGAGGGAGAGGGGGAGGGAAAGAGGGAGAGAGAGAGAGGGACAGGGAAAGAGGGACAGGGAGAGAGGGAGGGAGAGAGGCAGAGGGAGAGATGGAGGGAGAGGGAGAGTGAGAGGCAGCGAGGTAGAGGGAGAGAAGGAGAAACGGGGAGAGAGAGAGAGGGAGAGCTGTAGAAGTGCTGAGGAGGCGGGCTCCCTCCCACTCCCACTCCCACCCTCTCCCTACTGCTTTCTCTTTTTTCTGCTTCAACAAACACCAGGCGCCTTTTAGATCAGCCCTGAAGTCAACATTGATGCTTGGAGAGCCTGACCTCCCCGCTGACTTCCAGCCCAGGACCGCCGCTGGGAGATGAAGTCTGCGTGGCCCTGGGCACAGGCTGCACAGGCACCTCCTCTGATGCCCAATCTCTCCTCGTTTACGAGGCAGCCGACACTCCCCTCCCTGACTCCCCAAGATTTGGGGCCTTTTTAATATGTGTCGATAATGCCATGAGCTACTATTTAACTCTTCCACGAGGACCCATCTCCCAAAATGCAGTGGTTTTCAGCCTTGGCTGCACTAGAGAACCCCCAGGGAAGGGAGAGACGTCTCTCCCTCCCTCTCTCTTTCTCTCCCTCTGTACTTCTGTCTACCTCTCTCCCTCTCCCTCTCCCTCTGGGGTGATGCCCGATGAGCTCAGAATCGCAGATGGCCCCCCCCCATCCCCTCTCTGTGGCTTGCATGGGGGATGCACCTTCTCACTGTGGCCCGGGCATGGCCTTGACATTCAGACATCGGGTCCTGCATGGACACTTGTGTTTGTTCCATAGCGCATGTGGCTGCAGTCTGTGCTTCTGTGGATGGGGGCTCTGCATGAGCCCTTCATCTTCCCCGCAGACACCACTGGTGCTCGCTCGGCCTCGCGGGTGATGCGGGGGGCACAGGGGACAGTCTTGTGTCCCCACCTTCTTGGGCTACAGACAGGCCACGCTGGTCCTGTGGTGACTGGGGGCTCCCAGGAGAACCCCACGGCAGACCGGAGAGGTGGCCCCAGAGAAGGTGGCGTACGCCTGGGGCCGGGCCTCATCAGTGAGCCACGGGCCACCTGCAGCAACAGGTGTCTCACCGTCCAGGGGCTGGGTGTTTGGGCGCCGTGGGGTTGAGCTACTGTCTGCACGGCAGCCGTGTTTGTCTTCTTGAGCCCGGGTAGGCCCCTTGGTGGCTCCTGGAGAGCCTGGCCGCATTTCTTCCTGCCTTTGGCCTTAGAGCCCATCACGTTCATGCCGTTTCCAGCTCCAAAAGGACCTGTGTTAATAAAGACCACGTGTTAGGACAGCACCAAAGTGTCTAGAAATCCGGGCCAGGAGGAGGAGGGAGGGGGATTGGCTGTGCCCGCCAGTGGCCTGGGAGCCCTGCCCGCCTGCAGAGACCTGGCCCGGGGCCCGCGGGGAGGGCGTGGCCCTCGGTCCCCAGCACCTTCCGTCTCTGGGTTCCAGGAGAACTGCGTGATCCTCAGGGAGCTGGTGAGGCTGCAGGCCCTGAAGTCCCGCCTGCTGGGGTTCTGCACGCATGCCAACTCCGTGCTGGAGATGAACATGGACAAGACCAGCCAGGTGGTGGCCACTGTCCTAGGTAACACCGCCTCCCCCTGAGTCCCAGTGGGGATGGGGTCAGGCGGACCTTGACCGGACGTGGTGCGGACCTTGACCGGACGTGGTGCTGCCTGAGACCCCACTGTGTCAGCACTTGGGGGTCACCTTCCCAGACCCTTCATTCTGCCTCGAGAGGTGCGGGGTTGGGGGTGGCTGGGGGGCCGCCCCAGGGACGTAGCCGAGCCTCTCCCCTCCGCCCGCAGGTGAGCTGGCCCAGAAGCTGAAGCCCCTCGGGGAGCAGGAGCGGCCGTGATCCTGGAGCTAAAGAAGGCCGAGTGCCAGAGACGGGGCCTGCACTTTGACGGCCCCATCAACACCTGGGACCTGCGCTACTACATGAACCAGGGGGAGGAGATGTGCTACCACGTGGACCAGTACCTGCTCAATGAGTCCTTCCCCATGCAGACGCTCACACGCGGGCTGCTGGGCATCTCCCAGGAGTTGCTGGGGCTGACCTTCGACCTGGAGGAGGGCACCAACATGTGTCACGAAGATGTGAGGCTCTAAACGGTCTGGGACGCGGCCTCGGGTAAGGTCATCCATCGGCAAGTTCTACCTGATCTCTATCCTCGGTGCGTGCGTGGGGGAACCTGTCGGCCGTGGGCCGGGGCTCCTCTGTGCAAGCGGGGCCCCATCCAGGTCCCTCCACAGGGTGGGGAAGTCCGGGCACGCGGCCTGCTTCGGCCTGCAGCCGGGCTGCCTACAGCACGATGGGAGCTGTCAGATCGCCATCGCGGCCATGGTGGCCAACGTCACCAAGCCTACGCCCAACCTGCCCTCTCTGCTGCAGCATGATGAGCGGGAGACCAACTTCCACGACGTCGGGCACGCGATGCACCAGCTCCGCTCCCAGGCGCAGGGCTGCAGGCAGGGGGCGGGGAGGGCCCGGGCATGCGTGGTCCTCAGGCAGGCCCTCGCCATGGGATTCTTTCACTGACATCACCCCGCACGTGGTGACGCCCTCGGTGTCAGCTTCCATCATCAAACCCCAGGCACTGGGCGCGTAAATAACGGAAATGGAAGCCCTCAAGGCTCTAGAGGCTGGAAGACCCAGATCAGGGAGTCAGGGCTGGTTCCCTGCATGTTAGATACGTGTACTCAAAAGTTGCCTTGAAAAAAGACAAAAGAAAAGAAAGGAACGTTGCCTGCAAGTCTGCTGACAGCCGGTGACGAGAACCAGAGGGAAGGCTCTGGGGCCGGGGGCGCAGTGCCCTGTGAGCTCGGGGGCTGCTGCCAGTCTCCGTGGAGGCTCAGCAAGTCCCAGTGACTTCCCCACGTGGGGGGCGCCAGCTGAGCGTCTGGGCCCAGGACCCACTGCTCGTTCAGTCTTCCTGTGGACTGCCCTTCAGCCTAAGAGCGATGCTCTCACAGGCTGCACCGGGGCGTGTGGGGACAGTTTACTGAGCTGTACAGACATCACTACTGCTTTGGACCATTTCTGTCACCCCGAAAATGTCCCTCACGCCCTTAGCTATCACTCCGTCCCCTCGCCAGCCCCTGACAACCAGGAACCCACTCGCTGACTCTGTGGATCTACCTGCTCTGGATGTTTCTCCTCAGTGGGGTCACGCCCTGTGTGTCCTTCTGTGTATGACTTCTCTCGCTGAGCATCGTGTTCTCAGGGTGTATCGACGTGGCAGCGAGCGTCAGGGCTTCACCGCATTGCGTGGCTGAGGGACGTAAAGAAGACAAGAGAAAAGAAAAGAACGTTGCATGCAAGTCTGGTGACAGCCGGTGATGAGATCCAGAGGGAAGGCTCTGGGGCCGGGGGCGCCGTGCCCTGTGAGGCCCTGGCGCTGCTGCCAGTCTTGGTGGGGCACGGGCAGCACCGTCCCTCAGGAGCTGCTGGACAAGCTCGTCAAGTCCCGGGAGGCCAACCCAGATGTGGCCGGACCGAGGGAAGGGAAGGGGGCTTCCGGTCTGCCCGGCTGGAAAGCACGGCCTGGACACGGTGCCAGCCCCCCGTCTCCTTCCTCCTGCCCCCCAGGCCTCTTCAACCTGTGCCAGATCGTCCTGGCCAAGGTGGTTCAGGCCCTGCACACGCAGACGCCCGCGGACCCGGCCCTGGAGAATGCCCGCCTCTGCCAGGAGATCCTGGGGTTCCCAGCCATGCCAGGTAGCCAAGCGCGCGCCGGGCCCACCTTAGCGGTTGGTTGGCGGCTACTGCCCAGGTCAAGAGGATCGTCTGGTGGTGTGTGAATGGGGACCGACTGACGGGCTCCGGCCAAGGCCCGCTGACCTCTGGCCTCTTCCTGCCACGGTTCCTTGGCTGGTCCCTCCAGCTATGGCCCGCGGAGTCCAAGGGTGGGGTGGGAGGCTCCGCACATGCTTTCTAGAGAGCCTGGAAGAGGCAGGAGAGGGCTTCATACCCCGGACAGAAGGCATCGGCGAGGTTTACCCATGCGTGTCGGTGCAGACACGCGGTTCACTCCCTCGTGAGCGCTTTAACCAGCGATCTCCCCGTGGTGGAGGGCGAGCCCTGACTCATCTCTCGCAGCCTCGGCAGCTGACCTTGTAAGAGGCTTAGGAGTGAACCCTCGTGAGCTTCAGCAGAAAGTTGGCAAAGATTTATTTGTGTCCCTGCACTGAACTGCCAGCAAGGTCCCCGTTTTCTACAAGTGTTAGGCCAATACTCTCTCTAGTGGCAGGGGACCCACCTGCCTGCGACCTTCGGCCGCCTGGTAGGAAGCTACGACACCCAGTCCTATGGTCAGTCATTCCTGCAAGAAACACTGGAACCAGTTTCTGCCAACCCACCAAAAAAAACGACTTAAAAGGCAACGTGGTGTCACAGGAAGGGCTTGTTTCTGTGTTTCTTTGTTTTTAGTTCATTAGGCCTCACTTAAAATTCGGATTCCACAATGCACTTGCTTTGGGATCTTGAACAACACTCATAACCTCTGCAAGTTTCAGTATAGTAAGTTTATGTGATTACCTTCATCTGTAATATCCCTGTGTTGCAAGCTTAATTAATTCAGATTAATTCATCTTAATCTTAATCTCAAATTCAGATCAAACACTAGTTCCTCTGTGACTTCTCGTCTGAACTGATTCAAAAGCCTCCTCTCCCGTCCTCATTTGGCTTCTCTTCTCTTCTCTTCTGGAATCTCATAAGAACTTCTATGACCTCTTTGGTTTTTTGTTGTTGCTGTTGTCTGATTGTTTGTTTTTTAATTGAAATATAGTTGATTTACAATGTCGTGTCCGTTTCAGGTGTACAGCACAGTGATTCCGTTTTCAGATTCTTTCCCTTATAAGTTATTACAAAATATTGAGTACAGTTCCCTGTGCCATAGAGGAGATCCTTGTTGTATCAATTCTATGCCTTCTTTGAATGACCGTAGCACTTGTTGTCTGTATCATTTTTATGTCTGTTGTGGCTTTGTGACTGAAAATGAAAATTTTCTCTTTGTTCATGTCCTGGCCCTTCCTTAAAAATGTGTTCATTTACCTATTTCATATTTATTGACTACATCTTAGACACCGTGTTAGCTGCTTGTTCTAGATGTTAGTAAAACATAGACCTTCCTGCTCAAAGGGTCACAGTATTTGTGGGAAAACAAAAAAACGAACAACTTACGTCTCAAATAGCTTTGTACTTCCCAAAGAGAGCACACCTCGTAGGTACAATAAATATATGTATTATACATAAATGTATAAATAGTTAATGGCATTAAAACCTTGAGATAACTGCTCTTCTATTCTGAGGAAATGATGATAATATCTCACCAGGAGCTCAACACCACTCTGAGAATGAGGGCTTAACCCCCGACCTGGCTCACTGCATCGCTTTCTTATATGAAAATAGACAAGTCTGTACATGCTCTCTACAAAAAGGCTTATCTGGCATGAATTTCAGATAGCAAGAAGAAAAATTCAAGAGGTTCAGAGAAGCATCCAGAAGCTCAGATGATTGTCTGGCACTAACACAACTTGCTTGACAGGAAAATAGAGCTGTAAATCTCACAAAATTAGATGATCTTCTAAGAATTTCAAAACCGCCTGCTATTAATTAGAAATCCTAGAAGAACCGCTTCTTTTAAAGCATACTGATAATATGCTTTACAGCTTAATATTCAGAAGCCTATGTTTTGGCTAAGTGAGCTTCAGGAATGAAGGAAACTTGTGGTTCAGTTCCATCTACTCTGGAACCTCTGGTCAAAACACCTACTTCTGTGCTCAGCCATCTTATCATCTGTAAAATGGAGGCAACTCTAAGAAAACATAGTTACAGAGATGTTGCACAGCTTCCTGTGTCACTGTCTTCATTTGTTTCAGAAAACCAATAACGTCTAAGCTACTACTGCAAAGAGTGCAGTGTTACTTGGGGTCATCTAGTGCAGCTCTGTCAAAGTAAAGAAAAGGAAAGGGGCCTAGAATAACTATAATTTTCCCAAGAGGACACTATTATTTGATGGCAAATCTGAGTCAAGAACCCTGATCTCTTTGATGCCATTCCATTGTTCTTTCGTTGGGTTCTCAACAACCCAGAGAAAGAAAGAGAAATAAAACTCCTATGTGCTGTGTCACTGGTACAGGACGTGGCAAGATTGGAATTGGAGAACTACATAGTAACAGGTATTTGGGAAATTCTTCAAACTAATTAAGATATATACCAGGTACATAAAAAACAGTTATGTTTTCCCAAGATGATTCTGTGGAATGAACAGAACTGGTAACTGAAGGTGCCTGTGTGCTGCAGTTCCAAACAGGATGGGTGAATGCTTGTTTTCTGGCACCTTTAAGACTCCACCCCAATATACACATTAAAATAAAATTAACATTTCAACTGGGTCATATTTAATTCTGCATGCTCTTGTAAGTCAGCAAAATAGTCCATATATCATTTAAGTTGTCACTCACTTTCTTTTCTTTTCTTTTTTTTGCGGTACACGGGCCTCTCACTGCTGTGGCCTCTCCTGTTGCGGAGCACAGGCTCCGGACGCGCAGGCTCAGCGGCCATGGCTCATGGGCCTAGCCGCTCCACGGCATGTGGGATCTTCCCGGACCGGGGGCAGGAACCCGTATCCCCTGCATCGGCAGGCGGACTCTCAACCACTGAGCCACCAGGGAAGCCCGTCACTCACTTTTTAACTTGAGTTTTAATTTCTAAAAGTCTTTCCAGACACAAAACAGAGGTGGGAAAATGGTATATGGGAAGCTGCAGAGATGAAATAAGCTTACTTCATTCGGCATAAAGATGAATACCCAAAAACTTCTGCATAGCTGGAAGTGTCCAAATCTACTATCTTCGTTTTGTAGTCAAGGCTTCCGGAAAAATATGCTAACAGATTCCTAATTACCCAAATGCCCCATATCTGTTTCAGTAAGTATCATTATATATTATGGAAATTTTTCTCAGTGACAGAGAAAGACATCCTGGCCGAGCATGCCCCTGCCCATGACACAGAGATGATGGTCTCAAGCTACCTTGAAGACGTTGAAGCCCACTTTATCCATTACTAATATTAATGGAGGACAAAACTTCATATTCTGTTTGCTCTGTGTTTGTTAAATCACTTCTTTCCTTCATTAAAATAGATGACACATAATTGAGTCTGTAGTGTGTGTATCACTGGAAACTGAACACATTTTTGTTGGTTTTATTAATGCCATAGGTTTCTAGGGGGGGTCTACTAAATAACTAAGTCTAGTTTCACAGTTACGAATAAATTATGATGTAATTTTGAATAAATTAAGCTCATCATAAAGGAAGGATACTGATAGTTGCTACTACCCCTTCCTTGAGGGGCTCTTGTAAAGCACTAAATAAAGTAACAGAGGCTTATATGCATGCATATATTTTCAATGATATTTGAACACACTTGAAAAGAACTCTACAGAATGCATTATAAAACCTCGATGCTGTGTGTCCCTAGTTCCCAGCTCTCTCATTAAAACTATTTAAATGAACAAAATGTTATCTATTAGGATAGCTATCAGAGTACTCCAACTACTACTTCTTGCAGTACCCTGTCCCAACCATTTGCCTTCCTCTTCCCATTAGTCCTTAATTCAGAAACCCCAGAGATTTGTTCATTAATTTATGAACACATTTCTTCATTCAGCCAAGAAAATTGATGGGTCCCTTACCAAATTTCAGGCACCCTTCTTCAGTATGTTTTCTAGGCATGTTCAGGAAACACAACAGTGATTAACACAGATGAATACAGCCTCTCTCGAGCTGAGGGGAGAGACAAAAGTAAAGAAGCAAATATAAAATCGTAAGTGTAAATACGTAAATAAAAATTGAATAAATGAGTAGAATAACTAGTATATCAGGTAAGTGCTGGAGAAAAACAGCAAGCAGGGAAGGGGGATGGAGATTGTTAGCTGGTAGGAGGAGGCTGCGATCTGAAACTAAGTGATCACTGAGGGCTTTCTGGGGAGGATAAAATTTACGAGGGAACCTAAGGTTGTGAGAGGGAGCAAGGTGCATATCTGGGAAGTGAATAGTACAAGCAGAGGGAACAGTCAGATGGAAAGGCAATGAGGCAAGAGTGGGCTCGGAGTATCCAAGGAGCAGAAAGGATGTCAGTGTGTGGAAAACAGAGGGAGCAAAGTGGAGAGGAGAAGGAAACAGTCAGAGAGGAAACAGAGGCCCAGATTTCTAGGGCTGTGGAGGCACTTTGAGGACTTTGCTTTTCCTGTGAAGAAGCCATTGAAGAGACTTGAGTGACATGATCTGACTTATGTTTTAACAGGATCTCTCTGGATGCCATGTTGATTAGAGACTGCAGGAGAATAAGGACAAGCCCCAGAAGACCAATAGTTGATTCAAATGTCAAGAAACATTTATGCCTTCACCCTTCAACTTCACAAATGATGCCATTTCCATTGAGCTATTGAAAAATATAATCTGGCTTTCAAAACAATAAACCAGAAGGCATTTTCTCACATAAGCAAGGTCACAAACAACTGTCAGCTGAAGTTGAAATAGCAACAAATCAAATAATAACAAAAAACGTTTTTTACAGATTTTAAAACCTTACAAAGCATTTTCTTGTCCATTATCTAAGTTAATCCTCAAATCAACGCCATGAGATAGTTATTATTTTCCCATTAGAAGTGACCACATATTAAATCCTTAGTGATTGCTCAAGAAAAGCTGAAATCTTGAGTGTACATCTATTAATGCCAAGGTTGGGTTTTTTACCCATGGGAACATTGGATGCTAAAATCCACAGGGATTTTCAGCTCAAGATGGCAGACTAGGAAATATATTTACTTTCTGGTCCTCCTGAAACCATGTTTAAATAAAACTGTAGAAATACCAAAATTAATCAACCAATAAAAACCAAGACATTGTGGAAGTCATCAACCACAGAAAGATTTCAACACATTTCGAGAAGGCGAACAATGAAACGGAGGGGCCATGAATAAAATAATGAAGAAAAGACTACCCTAAGTAGGGTCTGCACAAAGCCAGTCAGCTTTTGCTGAGCCCTGGTTATAGTAAAGGACAGAGGAAAGAAGAGGGGCTGAAAACAAGGAGACAAAAGTCATTTTAGGAAAAAACGTTCATTTAATGAGCTCCAGGGAACACTCAGCCTGCTGCCATACTCACTCATGTATTACAGTGGATTGTTGGTAAGCAAGACAAGAAAACAGGGAACCAACAAACAAAAATCAAGACACTGTTTCTTACTGAACTCTTCTCAAATGAGATCAAGAAATTAGGGTTCAATGCCATAGCTGTAAATCATTTCTGCTCCTGGAGAGGTTAGAAAGGGCTTATAATAGTTACCCTTTTTTTTCAGACAGAATTTAGGTCTGAGCAAAAGCTTTTGTGTCCTCCAACCTCAAAGTTTATTGGGGATGGAAGTCCAAATTTGCTTTGACATACCATAAAAAGAATCTCATGAGCAGAGGGTCAAACTACTTTTGGAATATATGAATTATGCCCAATGTGATTTTAAATAGATTTTAAACAAAAATATTTCAATTTTTACTGATCTATATGATTCTGGGTTCTGAAACTTCTACATGTTACATGCCTGATATATAACACACAATGTCAGTCCCAGGAGAGAGAAAACACTCCAATGAAGCAAGCCAAAGAAACAAGATTCGAACAAGGTAAAGTGATGTGTAGACCAAGACCAGGATTTTTCAATTCTTTCCTGTCATGCTGTAGCTTCCAGCTCCTGAATAACAACACATGTTTCCCTTGTCCTAGACACACAAGAGTATGTCTCCTCTATGGGGCGTAAGAAGCTCTAGAGTTACATATGTGTAGTAAAGAGTGGACCCAGCCGGCATACTCACAATGACCAAATTGTGTTGATCGTACTTTATTTTAAACCAATACATCGCTCCATGCTGAAGTTGCAATAAATGATATATTTGCTTTCTAGACATGAATGAGATGCCTTACTGGATATACTCCAGGAAGGCCAGAGAAACTGGCTTCTAATCCATACAGAATAATTCATTGATGAATTCCTTTCAGGATAGCCCCTGATTTATCTAGAATATAAGCTTTACATACCTGGATCCTTCAAACTAGACCAAAGGGAAAAATCTAGGCTGCAAGCCTCAATTAGAAATGTGGGATGGTGCTATGCTGACAACTGGTGGTCCGTGACCTATCTTCTGAGATTAGAACCCAGTGTGGTGGATGACCAATTCACACGTTGAACAAAAGAACACCTCCTACAGGGCAGTGTATGTGTTCATTACAGGTACGGCACTTAGGGCTAAGTATCATAAGGACTTCAAGAAAAAAAAGAAAAAGTAACACATGAAGCATATATGACAAGGAGGCACCAGAGTCCAGAGCACGAGCTCTGGAATCACACAGGCTTGCTTCGAATCCTGGCTAAGCCACTACCATCTGTATACCCTGAAGAACAGTCGAAGGTTTAAATGTTCTTTTACCAAATTTCGAAAAACAAGTGAAGAAAGAACCCACCTGCCAGGAAGGGACATCGTGGGGTGCAGCATCCAGTCGCGTCAGGGCTCTGCATCCCCTGCTCAGAAACCTTCACCGCCTGGCTCATGGTGATGCTGGCAGCTCAGCAGCCCTGGAGAAGGTGCTCCTGTCTCCAGGGCTCACGGACAAGCTGGGGAGGTCCACGGAGGAGGCGGGCCACAGCCTGGCAAGCTCTGGGTGCCTCCTCCACTCAGCTCTGGGCAGGCTCTGGCCTCTGGGCCCCGTCGCGGGGAAGGGCTGGCCGATACATACCCAGGGCTGAGGGGTCTGCAGAGCCGGTGCCCAGGCAGGGTGAGCTCTGGAGGAGAAGGCTTCCACAGTCCCCAACAGTCTCCGCATGGTGGCCCATCCAGTGCCAAACACCTGCCATCCACAGCGACAAGTCCCAGCCGCTAGAAAGTCCAGAAGGGGTCGGGCTCTTTGCCCTCGGGCCGGGTTTCTCCATGGGCTGGGCTTGTGTGGGGCCCCCAGCCCACCCCCTGACCCGCCCGCCCTTGCTCTGTGACACGTACAATGCAATGTCAACACCCAGGCTGAGCCGGCCAGTGTTCAGTGCGTGCTAGACCTTGAGAAGAGTTAGCAGCTAGGGAGAAGCTCTCCCACTTTCACTCGCTTTTCTCAGATCAGGCAGGCAGCCCATCTCATCCCAAAGCTATGGACACCACACCTCCTTCCCAGGCTATCGTTTTCCATTCTGCCCCTCTTTTCCCCAGCATCCCATTTACGGCTTCGGGTGTCATCGGTGCTGCAGCAGGCAGCACCTCTGACCCCGAAGCTATGGACACCACACCTCCTTCCCAGGCTTTCGTTTTCCGTTCTGCCCCTGTTTTCCCTTTCCATTCTGCCCCTCTTTTCCCCAGCACCCCATTTACAGCTTCGGGTGTCATCGGTGCTGCACCAGGCAGTACCTCTGACCCCGAAGCTATGGACACCACACCTCCTCCCTAGGCTATCTTTCTCCGTTCTTCCCTGTTTTCCCTTTCCATTCTGCCCCTGTTTTCCCCAGCCCCCCCCCCCCATTTACGGCTTAGGCCGGCATCGGTGCTTCAGCAGGCAGCAGCTCTGACACCAAACCTATGGACACCACACCTCCTTCCCAGGGCTGTCATTTTCCAGTCTGCCCCGTCTCCAAGTAGAACCACTACCTATTTCACACGGCTGTTCCTAGTTCTGGGAACACACCACTCACTGGTAGCAATGCCTCAGTCCATGCCTCGACTCATTTACCTGCAACGCTGGCCAACAGACAGACCAACACTTCAAAGTTATGACAGAAAGTTGAGTAAGTTATACACTTGGAATTGCATTTATTTTTATTAACAAGCACAACTGTAGTGCTTAGACTATAACAAGTAATATTCTAAGTGCTTAGCAAATATTAACTCACTTAATCCTCATAATGGCAACCCTATAGGTAGGTAATGTTCATAATATTCACCTTTTTTGGGGGAAACTGAGGCCCAGAGGGGTTGAATAGCTTGTCTAATGCCACACAGTAAGTAGCGGGCAGAAACCCAGGATGAAAACCAGACCGTCGAGACTTTCATCACTTTGCTGTGTCACCGTAATAGATGTTGTGGTTAGGGAAGGGACTAAACTGACAAGACTCTGAACTTGAGAAGGGAGAAATTAGAAAGTGACTGATCCTAGAAACTAGAGAGGATTTCAGCTCAGAAATTTCTGGTGATGAGACCTGGAAGAACAAGAACATGGTTGGAATATTAACTTGGGGTAGTATCTGAATCCACTGAGAAATGGTTTTGTCTTGTTTTTTTTTTTTAACTTAGAAAGGCCAGTTGGATGAAGATTAATGGAAAAAAAGTAGTAAGGAAAAGAGGAAGGTGCCTGAAGTGAGACATAACCTCTTCCCTGTAAGTACTAGGGGTGGGCGTCCTGTGGGAAAGGATGGAGCTCTCTCTACAGGTTTGTCACCAGGATGAACAAGGAGAAACATGGCAACCATTGTACTGGTTTTGATGATTCCTCAAAAACCAAGGCTTTAGTTTCCAAGAACTACCCATGGTAGCATACCTACCGTGTGTCAGACATGCCACCAAGTGTGTTTCCAGTCACACATTTTAATTGGAGAAATAGTTCCTATAAGGTACGCATTAGTTCCCTATGGCTGCTGTAACAAATTACTGCCAATGAGCTTGCGTAAAACAAAACACACTCATTCTCTTATGGTTCTGGAAGACAGAGGTCCAAAACCAGTTTCCCTGGGCTGGAACCAGGAGTTGACAAGGCCATCCATCCACCTTCTAGAGGCTCTAAGGGAGAATCTGTTTCCTTGACAGCATTCCTTGACTTCTGGCCACATCAATCCAACCCCAACTTCATCATCACATTCTCTTTGGAGTAAAAACTCCCTCTGCCTCTCTCTTACGAGAACACCAGTGGTTACACTGGGTCCATCCAGGTAGTCCAGAAGAATCTCCCCATCTCAAAACCCTTACTTTCATCCCATTGGCAAAGTCCCTTCTGCCATTTAAGGTGACATTCACAGGTTCTGGGGATTATAAGGTGGACATTTGGGGGCAATGGTACTATTCAGTCTACTACAAGATAGATACTATTATCTTCCTCAGATGTAGGAAATGAAGTTTAGGGAAGTAATTTGTCTCAGGTCTACAATTTCCAGAGTAGAGATTTAAATTCTGCCAGTGAGACTTTAGGACACACTCTAAACAACTTTAACCTGTGTCCTTAATTACTGCATAATCCTTGGTTAAGAGTCACACTTAGGTATCAAGACCCAACTGAATATAACACAAGTACTGTCTCCTCTTTCACTATGTTTGCCTGGTGTATTTATGAATCTTGCCCAGAGCAGAAGAGTTCAGAAAATTGTTATGCACCTTTACTAGGAGAAAGCATTTACTGTTTGATGTGCACGGAGTAATGGAAGGCTATTTAAAATAAAATAAAATAAAATATGCCACCAAATCGTCAAGTGTCACAACAGAGGTAACCCCGTGGGAGTCTTGAGGAGACTAAAATTATCTCCAATTGTGCAGGTGAGAAAAGTGTCACTAAAGGCAGTTGTAGTTCAGCCAAGCCCTACGGCACAGAAGTAGGAATTTGGATATGTACGAATGGGAAAAAAGACATTTTAGGCAGGGGAAACAGTTTAATGCTGAATGGATGAGAAATATACATTAGACCTTTCTAAATCAACTGGCTTATTAACTCAGTAAATCAGATTTGGTCAGTCAAACTAGCTTTAGCTGATTACTTATCCAGGGCATAGCTGTTGAGAGTAATTTTTGTCATAGAACAGTAAATAAAATTGTTGAACTATAGCTTTAGGCTTGCTAAGTGAAATAGATTGCTCTAGCTGATGTTCAAGTGACTTACTTGGTACTATTCACGAAATTGGGGGTTAACAACTGCTTAAGACAACATAGAGAACTGATCTTAAATAGTACTTGAAGTAGTTACTGTGTAAAGTATCTGTTCAGTAGCTCATGGTAAATGGATGTTTATAATCCCCACTGGACAACCAACTGCTTTTTTGCAAATGGTAATGTGAATTGCTGTTGCATAAACTATAGTAATGACCACCTATCTAATTTGTGGTCCAAACCAGAAATCTTCTAACAATACTGGTCTCCTAATAAAAGTAAGCATGAAGCTAACACACACTGGGTGTCTCCCGTGTGCCTGTGCATGCATCTATATCTCACTGAACCCCCATAACAGCCCCCAAGAGAGGGACTCTGAGTGTCCCCATGCTGCTGGTGGAGAAACAGGCACAGGAAGGTTCAATAGTCTATCTACCTAAGATAACACAGAGGGTGGGAGAGCCTGTTTTTAAACCATCTGCCTCCAATTCCAGGTGCCAGGAGCCAGATTCAGCCTACAGGCCTCTTCTGCTCATCTGGAGGTGAAACCATGTGTAAGGATTAGTCAAATCCTGTCTTCACTCCTCAAGGTAGCTTGAACACTTGCACGTCCTCCAAATAGCATGTAGCATAAGCAATAAGATGTTTGCCCCGGGTATTGGCCAGGAACTTGGAATCAGCTGTGTCTAGTTAGGCTGAGCTGGTTAAGACTGGAGAGGACCACCGATCTTCCACCTGGGCCAGTGCCTTTTGACCTCCTGCCATCAGAAGGCCGAAAACTACAGCCTGAGAATGTGCTGAGCCCCTTAGCCTAGTTACGCCAGCTCAGAACAATGATGAGCACACCTTTTTCCAATCACCTTTCCTCATGCTCCCCATGCCTCATACTGCCCTGCTTCTTTATTCTTTATCCCATAGATACCCCAAGCCCCTTGCCTTTGGGGAGGCGGATTTGAGACCTATTGTCACGTCACTTCCTCGCTTGGCTGCCTTGTGAATAAACCTCCTCTTTGCTGCAAACCTCAGCATGTCAGTGTTTTGGCTTGCTGCGCCTCAGACAAAATGGTAGGGAGCAGTGGTAAAGGTCCCTTGCCTGTGACGGAAGCTGGTTACTAGTAGTCACATTGCGGATGTTTTCTCCTCCTGGGGGGGGCAGACGTCCTGCTCTTCCAAAAAGAAGGGAGAAAGGCAGGAGCTGGACCCTTGCTCTCAGGGTCACCATCACCTAGGAGCTCGTTAGAAGCACAGAATCCAGGCCCCACCCAGAACTACTGAATTACAGCCTGCATTTAACAAGATCCACAAGAGAGGCATACCCATATTAAAGTTGGAGAGGCACCAAGCTGGAGTCCATGTAGCAGAGAAGCAGACAGGATTCTAGACCACGCAGAGTGTTCAAGGCCAACAGTTTGTTTTCTATTCTCAAAACAATGTTTTTGAGCCATGTTTATGAAGAATGTCCCAACTTGCTTTTAAGGTTTCTTGTGTGAAGAATGGACTGGAAGGAAACAAGATATATGGACACTAGTTAGGACCTCATGGCAACAGACAGGCAAGTTCAGTATTAGGATGTTGAGGAAGAGTTGACAGATTCAGAAGAAATTCAGGAGATAAACTGAAGCGGGCTTAATGGGGTATGAGATGGAGGAAAGGAAGGTCTTAAGGAATTAAAGGGTTTACTACACGTATGAGCAAAGCCTCAAAATTAATCCTTTGAACGTACAGAGGTAGAGCTCTCAAAGGACACCGGTTAGGAAGCAACAGTACGCCCTTTATAATTCCAAGAGACAACACAGATCAACTGTTTCGATGGAAAATTCGGCGGTACCGGTGCGTTTTTTCACTCAAACTTAGTTCCAGTGACTATTACTCACATTTTCTGTGCCTAAACAACACAGCTTGAGGAACTGAAGGGGATTCCATCCTGGTAATTAAGGAGGGTCCCCAACACCGACAGTCCCATCTTAAAAAGCAGTCCCCCTGCATTTTACCCGAGGAGCAATGGCCAGAGCCTCCCTTTTAAAACGATGGGGAGAAATCAGAACATCACACACTGTCCCTTTCAGCTACTGTGAACCGAGCCGCGAGACGACCAGTACCCCCTAGCACAGCGCGGACGGGCCAGCGCGCGGGGGCCACAGTGACAGGTGACAGCACAAGAGACGAAGCCCAGGCCCAGGGGCTCTGAGCTCCACCGGCAACGCCCAGGGGCGAAGGCGTATTACCTTTCCGGGATGTGCTTTCCGCCCTTCCTCATGGTCGACGAACTGGCTCATGTCACCCCCAAGATACCGCCCACCCAACACCAGGAGTGCCAAAGTCGCCAACCCGGCGTCCCCGGTGCCAGCACAAGGCCACGAACCACAGGCGCCTAGGCACAAGCCCACGCAGCTCGCTGACCTCCTTCTACCGCGCATGCGCCACCGCGTGGCCTGTCGAGATGACTGTCATCACGCAGGCGGATTAACGCGCTTGATTGGTAAAGAGGATTCTGATGCCTGCAATTTCCCTCCTTAGCCGGAGGCTGGTAGCACACGTCCATTAGTTCGTGTGTGTACCCTGCAGAATTCCAATCATACGAGACATGGAAAGTTGTCCGACTCTCCCAGTTCCTTGTGTGGTTCTTTCAGATATTTCCCAAGTGCTTACATTCACACTTGTATCTTGTATGTATTTGTACGTAACAGGTATCCTGTAGTTTATAGAAGAGCAGCACACTATACACATACTATATACATAGTCTACAACGTGTCTTGGATAGTGACGCTGTTATCTTTCTAAAATATAAACTTGGCTGGATTGCTCTGTTGCTTGAACATCTTCACTTAGCACAGAATACAGCCCAGGTTGTTAGCATAGCATTGAGAACTCTTTATAAACAAGTATCAGTCTGTCTCTCCAACTGAATTATAAGTTCAAACTATGACTTACAAGGACCTACATCATCCACCTCCCTCCTTTGCCCTGCCAGCCTCCCCGATCTCATTCTCTACTGCCCTGCCCTCACTCACTTTCCCCTGTCCAGCCACACTGGCTTCCTTACTAGTCCTCAAACATGCCAAGCACAGTCGTGCCTCAGGGACTTTGCACCTACTATTCCTTCTGCTTCAGAACACACCCTCCCACCCCATCTCCACTCTCCCAGAACACACCCTCCCACCCCATCTCCACTCTCCCAGATAGCCAATGGCTTGTTTCTCACTTCAAGGCTCTGCTCAATCGACATCTTAATAGAGGGGACTTCCCTGATCACCTACCACATTCCCTCACCTCTTCATCTTCTTTTGTTATTCTCCAAAGCACTTACCACCGCTTGACACTCCATATATTGACTTATTTATTCGTCTCTCTCCCCCACTAGAATGGAAAGTACGTAAGGGCAAGAACTTTGTTCTCTTCCTACTTCCTAGAACAGTGCCTTCAACTTAGAAGGTGTTATACAAATATTTGCTGAAAATCAATGTATGACTTCTTTGCCCTTTCACACTACCCTCTAGTCACACCAAAGGCTGCACCTCCAGAGCACAAGTTCAAGCCCTGTGCCTTCTGTACCTGTCCCCAATACCTGGGCTGTCCTTTCCTCATTCCGGCAAAATCCTCTTCCCCCAAGCCCAGCTCAAACGCTGTCTCCTCAGTCAGGCCTTCCTCAGTTTCTCCTCTATATTCCTGCTGCACTTGATTCTTTTATCATAATTAACCCACTTATACTCACTACATGTTTCTCTTCCTAGATAACTGTAAGTTGCTACTGAACAAAGACTTCTACTCACCTCTGTATCCCCGTGCCCTAACAACAAACCTATAAGGCTCTCGGTGTTTACTGAAACAATTTATTTTCTGAGTCTCTACCAATTCTAGGGAGTGCATAGTACAGTCTCCTCCTTATTATCAGTGAGCCTGGCACCTGTGGGAGGGCCTTACAGCAGAGGAAAGTCACCAATGGATCATAACTAAGGTCCTGAGACTGCAATGGCAGACAGCATGGTGAAGTTAGCCCACTGCATGCAGAAGACCCACAGAGGAGTCAGCATATGCAATGGACTACACTTGGTATAACATGTGAACAATCAAGGTTTACAAACGTGTTCTCATGCACTTGTAAGGATCTTCTAGCCCACGCGGAACACACAGAACACACACAAAGGAGCCTGGAGGAAGTGAGTAGGCCGGCAGCTGCGCCCTAACATCTTAAGAGGTAACATTTCTGTGACTACAGTTTAAACAAATCAGATAATTTGCCTCCTTTCTAGACACCCTGGTTATCACAGGACAGGCCAAGCCTCTCAAGTTTTAAAGCTAAAGTACACGGAAGATCTGTGAATAGGGCTTAAGATATTTAAGAGCTAGTACCTGCATTAAGCAACCAGGTTATAGAATGAAAATTTATCTTGAAATTTCCGTCTCTCCCTCTCTCTCTCGCCTCCTATCCCCTATCTTCCCACCTCCATCTCTATTCCTTCTCCCCTACTCCCTGTTTTATGTATATACGTGCATCATTTTATATATACACGGAATATTTACTGTCTGTTACGTTTAATAAAGTGCACACTCCTCAGGCTAAATTTAGAAAGAGGACAAAATGAACACTTTCACATGGGCGTCAGTGGTGTTCCAAAGACAAAAGATTCCTCAGTCTTAAAACATGGCAAACACCACGTTCCTTCTGATAGTTAGATGCTAGAAAAAGGCTAGTGGATCCTTAAAATTCACACGCTATTAAGACCTACTATCAACAGAGTAGATCTTAAAGCGGAAACAAGAAAACACCAGCCTTTTAAGTTCTTCCTGTCTGAAGATAAGAATAAGAGGTGGTAGTGTTCTTCCTCACTTGCACCCGAAGTGTAAAAGCGGCAAAAATATCTTAAACACATATATGATGAGGAAGCCGCTCTTCTGGTCCACTCTGTGTTGTTTTGCTTCTAGGGATGTCTCACTCTGAACCTTTGCTTTTTGTTTTCTCTTTTATGTACGCTAAGAACCCGAGAGTCTTAACCTTTTCTTCCACCTCTCAACCAATAAATAGGACAAAAGAACATTTTTATGTTTTTAAGTATTTTCCATTCAAATTTTTAAAAAAGAGATAAGTAAGCTAGCTCAGTTCATATTTCTCACAAAAATCACTTTCCAAACGAAACTAAATTGTTTGTGACCATAAACAGGAAAAACACCGTACTCTATTAGCACCATCTGACATTTCCACCTTAATGTTACCAAACACAACTTGACACTAATGTCAGAACTATTAAAAATGTTAAAAATCCCCAACCCCACTCAAAATGCATACCAAAGTTCAGGTAAAGGAAAAACAAAAACAAAAACAAAAGCAACTCACCGTTATCTTTATGTTCTTTCAGAAACCCATTAACAGCACACTGGAATTTAAAACTAGTGTCGTCATCTGACACCTGATGCCCAATTGTACAAATTTTTAAATAAGGAATAGTTTCTGGTAAGTCCTATAAGGCAAAACCATGAAAATATGTATTATTTCCTTTGTAGGGAAAGAATAAAAAATTAATTAGAGAAGGCAGAATATAAACCAGGAGAGTACATTAAACTTTGTATGTCAGTCATTCTGATGAGAGCCATTTTTTCCAAAGCTGCTTTAACCAGTAATTATCACTTGATTTTCATTAAAACTGCAGAACGGACAGTTACCAGGCATGCAAAAGGGAAAGCAAATCTATGTGAATGAATGCACATGTAACTCAAAATGATATAAACAGTTCTACCTACATTTATGTTCTATCTTACATTTCAAGGGCCATAAAGCGGCTGTGATTTAAGGAGAGGAGTAGAATAGAGTTAGAAGAACTTGGATTCGAATTAGGAAATAGAGGCAATTTCAGACATTGTTGAGAACTGGTATTCTTGAGGTGGGAGAAAGTAGACTATCAATAGAAGACAGAAAAGGATAAGTGAAAATTCTCTAGTTCTGAATTTAAATGGAAAGTAGCAGCAGGAACCTATGACATATTTTTAAAATATTAAAAACAAACATACATATTTCCTAGCTCTGACCACTGAAAAAGTCTAGAAACAACTGATGTCATGTCAAAAGGACTCAGGAGTCACCGAGAAGCTCCAACTGGCCAAAGACAAGGACTCAGTTAGAATAATAACTGTAACGGAGTCCACGGTGATAGGAATAAATAAAATTTTACAAAACTGGTCACCACTGGAGGATATTTGTGAATCAACTCATTATTTTGAAAACTGTTAAATAAAAGAAGAGAATCATGCCTCTACAACTGGGCAACCAAACAGTTGATGAGGGGAATCTTCTCCTCGTACAAATATACCCAGCTAATAAGTGAAAAAAAGAACAACAGAATTCACCATTCTTTGAAGCCTCAACTGAATTAATGGATGTAGGTATGAATCATCAGTGACTGCTAATACCACAGAAAGACACAATTATATATGTCTCCATGGAAAAACACATCATCACCTATGAAACTGTCTTGCCAAAACAAAACATGGAAGCTTCATTCAGATCAAGTACCAATTTACAGGAAATAAAAGGACTGAAGAATATTTTACCAACACATGGAATGTAATCATCGACATCTAGATGGGAAAAATTACCTGGTTTCTTTAAAAACAAAATTCAAGGAGGAAAAAAAAGTGAGAGAGACATGGAGGGAGAACCTATAGATTAAACAAGACTTCAGAGACCTAACAATCCACGGCAAAGTGTGGACCTTATTTGGATCTAATTCAAAATTCTTATAAACAATTTTTTATGACGTTTAGGAGACAACTGCAAATTTGAGCACTCCCTGGGTATTTAATATGAAAAAATGATATTAAGGAATAAAAGTCCTATATTTTAAATGCACGTACCAAAAACGTACAGGTGTAATTACATGCTGTCTCGGAGCTGCTTCAAGATAATATGGAATGGGGTGAAACAGGTGGGGGTATAGATAAAACATGACAGCCATCAGTTGGTAAATAAGAAAGCTGGATGAGTTCATGGGTATACAAGGAACACTCACAGTATTTTTATACTTTTGTATATGCTTAAAATTTGTGATAATTGTTTAAAAACAAGACGACACTGTAGAAAACAGTTTGGCACTTTCTCAAAGGTTAAGCGTAGAGCTACCGTATGATCCAACAACTCTGCTACTACCTACGCTGCACATCTAACAGAACTGAAAGCAGGGATTTGAACAAATATCTGTACACCAATGATCATAGCAGCATGATTCACAATACCTACAAGGTGGAAAACAACCAAGTGTCAATCAACCGTTGAATAACAAACTATGGTGTATATACACACAATGGGATTTTTTAAGCCAAAAAAGAAATGGCATTTCGTTACGTGCTATAACATGGATGAACCTTGAAAACACGATGTTTAGTGCAATAAACCAGACACAGAAGGACGAATACTGCAGATTCCACTTACACGAGGTACCTAGAATAGGCCAATTCACAGAGACAGAAAATAGAATAGAGGTTACCAAGGGCTGGTGGGAGGGAAAATGGGGTTGTTACTGTTTGATGGTTACAGAGTTTTTGTTGAGGATGATGAAAAAGTTTTGGTTATAGACAGCGGTAATGGTTACACAACACTGTGACTGTACTTAATGCCACTGAACTGCATATTTATAAATGGTTAAAATAAATATGATTTCTCTATATTTTACCACAATAAAAAAAAGGAATAACAGAGCTGAAATTTCAATTCTTCCTTTTCCGAGAGTCAGTTTCATCGTCTGTAAAATTAGTAATTGTAGTTGTCTATCCTCTGAGCTTAGTGCAGGGTAAGCACTCAGTAGGAGATATCAGTACTACTTCCACTTCAAGAGCAAAGGATTGCTGTGAAGATTAACTAAGTCAATGGATATGAAAGAACTTTCTAAATGGCAAACTGCTCTACAAATATTAAAAGACATTAGGTGTTACTGTCTCCCAAGGCCATGAAACAGGTCAGAAGAAGGATAATTCTTTTGCACTGGAATGTCCTACATGGGCCAAGAGAATATATGGGTTTCTGTACTATATCAGAAGGCATTAGGAAAAGGAAGCATAAAACTTAGAGAACAATTGTCTTTTACAGTGATGCTTAAACACGCTCAGGCAACTGCTTAAAATAAGTGCTAAAGACATAATGGACATACCTTTCTTTCTTTTTAGGATACTACTGTAACTACTAAAAGTTTACTTCATTTTCAAAATATAGAACACGGAAGCTTATAGAATTTCTTAAGCATATCTAGAGCCTACTGCCAAATACTATAGTTCAATTCATATCTTTAATCTCATTTTGAAACAGCAATTACAAATGTGTATTTAAGGAAACCACTAGCTTTCCTTTTTGAACCCACGAGAGAAGGCCAGGATTCACCTTAGCATAAGATGATAACTACTGAACTACTATGAATTATTACAGTATCAGAAAGAAGGTCATTTTCAATTACGGCTTCCATTTACCTCTGGCTTGTAATAGCGGCGAGTATTTGTTAAGTCAATAATCAGCCCAAGTTCTTCATTCTGTTCTTGGATTTTGTTAAGAGATCCAAAGGCGAGAAACGTTCTTCTGGAGCAAGATTCTTTTCAAAACTCTGTCAGAAAGAATAAAATAAGGAAGAACATATGTTTAAAATCCTTTACTATATTATCCATTTATTCAAACCCCGTGATGCTAACATATGAGATTCAAAGTAAAGTTTCCTCCTCTGGACTTTACAAGCGATATTACAATCCTTTCTTCCAGAGAGATTAGACGGAAGAAAATAAGCTCACTTCTATATAGTTATTTCTATGTTTGTTTATTTCATGTTGGTCTCCTAACCTGACTCTAAACTCCCAGAAGGCAGGGACCACATCAATTTTGCCTACCACTGTATTGCCAGCTCCAAGCAGAGTGCCTGAAAATAGACACAGAAATAAATACTTCTTGAATATCTACATATAGGAAGGATGGCTTTCACTGCTAAATATTCTTTCATGTATTTGGCTTATACATGTACCCTGTTCCATTGATCTCTTTGGTTATTCAAGTGTCAGCAACACACACTTTTTTTTAAATTAGTAGACTAGTTTTAGAGCAGTTTGAGATTCACAGCAAAACTGAGCAAAATGTACACAGTTCCCACTTATACCCTCTCTCCTTCATCCCACACAGCCTTCCCATTATCAACATGCCATACCAGTGTGCTTCATTTGTTAGAATCCATGAACCAACACTGACACATCATTATCAATCAAAGTCCATAGTTTATTGCATTCATGGTACAAGTAACTGACTATTTCTTTATTTCTAGTATAGTCATCCCCAAACATTTACATACTGAGACACATATTACTTTCTTATAAATTACTTTATTCTTTATTTATAGTTAGGGCATTGCATTGTTTTTTTTTTGTTTTTTAATTAAGTACAAAAGTTGGTTGTATTTGTCTATGAATCCCATTTCTGGATAGTAAAAGAGGTATTAAAAAGCATTTGCTATAAAAAGGGAAAATGGAGTACGACGGGGTTGAGAGCCAGGGCTCTATATGGTGAATTCAGATTTCTGGAAGAATACGGTATTAACTTTTGCTCACCTTTTTTAAAGGAACTTTGAAAGCAATGAAACGAGTCCCAGGCATCCGCTGTTCAACTGGGAGATAGTCTTTCCACCTGTTAATATATTTTTTGTTAAGCAAATTTTATGTTAGGCTGTCTCCCTGCATGGAATGAATGCGCCTTGAAAATGGAAATCATATCCCTGTACATCGGCTCCCGGGCGGTCCCAGCGTCCCGACCCCGACCCCGGCCGCGACACACTTTCCACACACTGACACACACGGAGCCCGCGCGAAGGCCGGGTCGCGCGGGCTTCCCCGCCGGGTCGCCTGGAGGCCGGTCCCCCGCAAGCCGAGCGCACGAAAGGGCGCCCCAAAGGCGCCGGCCCAAGGCGCCCGCTGCGCTTTCCCTCCGGAAGGTGGGCTGCGGGGCCCAAGCGTAAACCCTGAGACAAGGAACACGCGCACCACGCCGCCACGGGGGACGAGAGGCCGAGCGCCCACCTAGCCGGACACCCTGCATTTCTGGAATCACCGGACGCCTGTGTACATTTCCGTCTGGCCTGTCATTTTCCAAAGGCCACTCAAGGTCAGGGGACAGAACGCCTCCTCTCCAAGTGTCCTGCCAGCCCACCCACTCAAGATCAGAGGAACAAAATGCTTAACTAAAACAAAACAAAACAGAAACAAAAAAAAACTGGAGTGAGGGAGGAAAGGGTGCCCTGAAAAATAAAAAAAAAAAAACAACTAAGCACGTTGACAGCGCTAAGAATACACTACCAGGAAAAAGAAACCCTACATGTCAGATCCTAAAGTACAGAAGGGCAAGCCCGCCGGCAGTCCAGGCCCGGGGGCACCGGGGTCCCCAGCCCTGCAGAGCCAACCGCAGACCGGCTCGGGCGCCCCTCGGAAGCGCGGGGTCCCCGCGGCCGCGTCTGTGCCCCCCGGCCGGCGCCGGCTCCCCTCTGCCCACCCTGCGCGCGGGGGCTGGAAACGGCCGCGGAGAACCACGGCGGGGCGGGAAGGGGCCTCCAAAGAGGATCTGGCGACTCGAGTCGCTCCGTTTCTCGGTGGGCTCAACGTGCGCCGTGGGGGAAGAGGGGCGGGGGTCCGGGAGGAGGGGACGGGCGGCACTTACGTAGACCGGCAGCGGCCACGGGCAGACGGCGGGCTCGGTCCCCAAGAGCGACTCCAACCTCAGCTCCAGCTTCTCCCTCATGTCTTCACGCGCGGTCCCCGCACCGCGCTAGTCTAGCGCTTAGGGGAGGGGCGCGGCGCCGCCGGCGGGGGCGGGGCACACGGGCAGGCGGGAGGCTGAGAGGAGGGGCCTGGCCTGGGCCTCAGGGCCGCCTCCGCGCTCCCGTCCGGCCCCCGGCTCCCGCTTTGTGGTCACCGGCCCGGGGCCTCCAGTGCTAGCTGCGAACTCGGGCCAGCGTGAGGCGAGCACAATGAGCTGGGGGCCGGGCTGATACACTCCTGGCGCGCGGCCCGCCAGGGACTCTCACGCTCTCACGCACGCACGCTACCACGCACGCACGTACGCACGCACGTACGACGTCACCGGCTGCCCCTGGCCACACCCACCGGCCCGAAGTGGGGACCCGGGAAAACCTCTCAGGGCCAGTGGTGGCGGGTTCGACTCCCGACCTCGACGTACCCTGACCACCCCCCCCACCCCCCCCAATAATAAGACTATAATTCCTATTAAATATAACAGGTGGAATCCCGGCTTCTGTTCACAAAAATGCCGTGTATTTAGCCTATGCTAGGCACCAGACTGCGGACGCTCAGTACTGGCAAAAAAGGAAATGCCCTGCCCTCATAGCACTGCCATTTTAATTGGAATAGTAGTGACAATGGTCAAGGGAGAAAATAAAGTGTCATCATCGCCACGGGGATGGTTAATCTCATGTGCCCACTGCGTGGGGCCTCGGCAACCACAAACATTATTCCAGATGTGGCCAGGAAGGTATTTTTCAGAAGAGATTAACACTGAAATGGGTGCACTTTGCGTAAAGGAGATTGTCAATGCCGCGGCGTGGGTGGGCCTCGTCCATCAGTTGAAGGACTGGAGAGAAAAATGAGGTGCCCTAGAAAGAGGGAAGTGTTCCTCCAATGGACTTGGGACATCAGCTCTTCCCTGTGTCTCCAGCCCAGAGTCCTGCCCTGACTTGCCTGCCTCACGGTCACATGAGTCAACTCCTTAAAACAAAACTATATATGTAAAAATATTGAATATATACAAGCCTATTAATTTGTATATGTGTGTATACATATTATATATATGTATACACATATGTTTATATGTGCATGCGTTTGTAGTATATGTGTAAGTACTATATACAGTATACATACAAGCCTATATATTTGTGTGTATATATTGTATACATGTATGTATGTGTATATATACAGTATACATATTATAAAGGTGAACATGCTGTTTCATAGAGATAGTGATAAAAAGAAGAAAAAAGTAACATATCAAAATGATAAAATCATTAGAGTTTGCTTAAACATCAACTCATTACTCTCAAAAGAGATAATGGTAAGGAAATACACATTTTACTATCTTTATGGTAGGAACTGTATTTTAGATAGTCAAATAGCTCTGAGGGTCACTGTTCTTAAAAATGAATTCTATCTCAAAAATGGAGAAGAAATGATCAAATTTAAATAACTTTTTGCAATCTATATTGAAATAATGGATTTAGGCAACAGTCATGATGGCTGTTACCATTGTACTAAGGTGGAATTCTAATGGGAAGAATTATAAAGAAGGAGTTATGTCATGACTGGAATGCAGTAATCAATCTTAGTATCAGAAGCAGGTTACCATGTAGGTAATTAAGCTTCAGCTTCAGGTTCCCTTATTTGCATATGTCACTTCCAAGCTCTGGGAGGGGCCAGAACAGTGCATGATGTTTGAAGAAATTAGTTAGGTTTTATGAATTTTAATTTTTGTGTCTGTAATTTCTTTACTATTCTAACTAAACTTTTACATTTGTCACTTTTTTTGTAATTCTGTAGCCTTTTTGTTAAAGAAGAGACTTCAAATTGTAAAAGTTTCAGGCCTTAACTAATCTAGACTTATTCCTGATTAGAATCACTAGTCCTGAGACAAACAAACATACTATGCTTCTCCATGTTATACAATTGAATCACCCAAAATTATGTACACAGTATTCTTTTTTTAAAAAAAAATTTATTTATTTATTTATTTTTGGCTGTGTTGAGTCTTCGTTTCTGTGCGAGGGCTTTCTCCAGTTGCGGCAAGCAGGGGCCACTCTTCATCGCGGTGTGTGCGCCTCTCACTGTCACCGCCTCTCTTGTTGTGGAGCACAGGCTCTAGACATGCAGGCTCAGTAGTTGTGGCTCACGGGCCTAGTTGCTCCGCAGCATGTGGGATCTTCCCAGACCAGGGCTTGAACCCGTGTCCCCTGCATTGGCAGGCAGATTCTCAACCACTGCGCCACCAGGGAAGCCCTACACAGTATTCTTGACAAAAATTTTGAAGTTTAATATATTCAAACCTTTATATCTAACTAAAATACTGAGAAAATATGGAGAACAGGGGAAAAGTTAAACTACCTCATAAGGAAGCAATCAATAAAATCCAAAATTTGGAGTGTACTATAGAATAATTGCCTATATTTCTTTAAAATTTTAATAGAATTGAAAAAAATTAAATTGGAGGATTTTGTGTGATTTTTTAAAATTCTGATGTGATCAAAAACTGTGAAAATACATTTTTTAGAAGGTAAAGGAAATGGATTATGAATTGAATATTATTACATGACATTAATAAATAATTAAATTTGTAACAAGTGCTAATGTGATTGTGTTTATGTAAGAAATATTTTTATTACTATTTTTGAGATTCATATTAACTTTAAAGTTGTTTGGTTTAAAGAACAAATATTAGGGGATAGATTTAAAACATGGTTTTTTTTAAGCTAGATGATGAATTCATAAGATTTATTGACCTTTCTTCTTTTGTAAATATTTGAAAATTTTTATAATTTAAAAATATTTGTTAAATTTCCCCATAAACATTCTGTTTACTTAGACCATGACCAAGTGGGATTTATTCCTGGAATGCAAGGGTGGTTCAGCATATGAAAATCAATCAATGTAATATTCATACATCACATTAGCAGAAAAAACAAACCAAGCCAGAACAAAACACATGATCATCTCAATGGATTAAGGAAGAGCATTTGACAAAATTTAACACATTTCATGATAAAGACACTCTAAAAACTAGGAATAGAAGAAAATCACCTCAACATAATAAAGGCCGTATATGAAAAACTCATAGCTAACTTCATACTCAATGATAAAAGATTGAAAACGTTTTCTCTTAATGTCAAGAACAAAACAAGAATGTTCTTTTTCAACACTTATATTCAACATAGTCCTGGAAGTCAACCTGGGCAGTTAGACAAGAAAAAGAAAGTTAAACGTTCCAAATCAGAAAGGAAGAATTAATCTTATCTCTGTTCACAGATGACATGACATTATATGTAGAAAACCAAAACAATTACACCCCCAAAAAGAGAAAAAACAGAACTAATAAATGAACTCAGCAAAGTTATAGGATACAAAATCAATAACGAAAATTAGTTGCATTTCTGTATGCTAACGATGAACAATCAAAAAGGAAATTAAGAAAACCATTCAATTTACAATAGCGTCAAAAAGAATAAAATACTTAGGAATAAACTTAACCAACTAGAAAAAATATTTACACTGAAATTAAAGAAACAAATTTCAAAAAGACACAAATAAATGGCGAGATGTCCCATATTCATTGATTGGGATATTCAATATTGCTAAAATGTCAACACTACCCAGAGTAAACTACAGATTCAATGCAATACCGATTAAAATCACAATGATTTTTTTTTTTTGCAGAAATAGAAAAACCCATCCTAATGTTAACATGGAATTTAAAGGGACCTGAAGTAGTCAACTGGTTTTTAACAAGGATGCCAAGACTATTCAATGGGGAAAGAAACATCTTTTCAACAAGTGGTTTTGGGAGAAGTAGATGATCTACATGCATTAAGAAAGGAAGTTATGCTCTTAACATGTATAAAAGTTAACTGAAAATGGATCAAAGACCTAAATGTAAAAGCTAAAACTATCAAACTCTTAGAAGAAAACATGGTAAAATTTCATGACATTGGATTTGATCATGCTTTATTGGATATGACACCGAAAGCTCAGGCACCAAGAGAAAAAATAGATAAGTTGGACTTCATCAAAATTTAAAACTTTTGTGCATCCAAGGACACTATCAACAGAGTGAAGATGTAATCTACAGAATGGGAGAAAATATTTGCAAATCATATACTGCATAAGGGATTGATACCCAGAATACCAAAAGATGTCTTACACCTCAGCAATAAAAAGACAGGGCAGTCCAATTAAATATAAGGGAATTGAGTGGACATTTCTCCAAAGAGGATGTATGGGTAGTGCATGAGCATATGAGAGGATATTAAATATCATTAATCTTTAGGGAAATTCAGACTGAGAGCAGGATGGCATGTCACCTCACACACTTGGGATGGCTGTTGTTGAAACAAAACACAATGGCAGGTGTTGGGAAAGGTATGCAGAAATTGGAGTCTTTGTGCTTTGCTGATGGGAATATGAAATGGTGCAGTGGCTCTGGAGGACTGTCTAGCCCTCAAAAATTGTACACCGATTGCCATGTCATCCAGCAGTTCCACTTCTGGGTATATACCCAAAAGAGGTTGGAGTAGGGACTTGAACAGCCACTTGTACACCTATGTTCTGGCAGCATTTTTAACAGCAGCCAGGAGGTGGGGGTAACCTAGGTGTCTATCCAAGGAAGAAAGGATAAACAGAATGTAGTTTATGCATACTGTTGACTATTGTTCAGACTTGAAAGAGAAGGAAATCCTGGCATGTGCTACAGCAAGGATGAACCTTGAAGATGTTATGCTAGAAGTAGGCCAGTCACAGAAGGATAAATGTTGCAACATCCCACTTGTGTGGGAATAGTTAGGGTGCTTAGGTTCATGGAGACAGATACTGTTACTTGGGGCTGTGGGGAGGAGGAAATTGGGAGTTGGTATCTAACGGGTATAGAATTTCAGTTGGGGAGCATGGAGAGGTTCTAGAGATGGATGGTGGTGATGGTTGCACAGCAATGTGGGTACGCTTAATGCCACAGAGCTGAAGTGATAAGAATTGTGGATTTTGCCACAATAGAAAAAAATGAAAAAGTAACTATTAATGAAATATTTTTTAATTAAAAATACACAAAAGATATATTAAAATACTGTGTTTACCAAAAGGCATGCATAACTTCATATTTATCCTTTCACAGTTACAAACTCAACCTTTCTCAGTAATTTCTGGTGGTAAATATGGATTGATGCTTTTCACATTCATTAATCAATAATGTAGACTCCTGTGGGGACCTCCTTGAATTTTCACATGTACAGTATTACATCAGAAACAAGCACTACTGAAAGAAAAAATGAGGAAGAAACAAAAATAAAATCTTTATCATCTGTCATGTATGCACTTACACTGGTAGCCAGCAAATTTTTCTTTAAAACTCCAAAGTGTAAATATTTTAGACTTTTCAGACCATACAGAGTTTTTTGTAACTACATAATTCTTCTGTTGTTGTATAAAGGCAGCCATAAACAATACATAAAGGAGTGGGCATGGCTGATTCCAAGAAAACTTTACCTACAGGAACAGTCATGGGCCAGCCCTGGGTAATTTGCTGACTGTAATCTTTACCATGTAGTAGTTTGATTGCCAAGAGCTCCAGCTTTTCTTTGGGCACTCAGCTGAAGCTAATGGCTAGAATAAATTTAACATAGGTATGCCTGTGAAGTGCACTGGGAGGCCTCCTCAATAATTGCAGCACTTATGATTGGTGTTGGAATCATCCCAGGTTTATTCCTCTTCCATTATCTTTAAATTAAGAATTGCCATGTGATTTGCTTTGGCCAGTGAAATGTGAACAGAGTATTATATGGATTTCCAATTGGAAAAATTGAAATACAGGTGCAACTTGCCATCTAACCTTTTGCCTACTGCAGTGGTTGTAGAATTACGTGTCCAGAATGAGTCTGTATCACCCTAGATTCCTGAGTGACAGTTATAAGCAGAAAGCCCCAGCAGTACCACAATAGATATGCTTAATTGGCAAGAAATAAATTGTGACTGTGTTAATCCAGTGAGATTTTGTGATTGTAAATTATCACATCATAATTTAATCCATCCTGCTTGATAGTACACTATTTGATTAATAATTGTGTAATTTTAAATTTTCATTAATTGTAAATCATGATTTGCCAATATCTGAAGCAGTGATTAAAGGAGTTTTATGTGAAAGGGCATCGACAGACTTGTATCTGCTTTGTAATTAGGGATTACAATGCATATTTTATAGTGCTGAAGAATTCTGGAAATCTATGTCTTTCTGAAGCTGACCTAAGCAGTATGACATAGGCTCTTTTAGCTCACAGCCCATATTTGATGTTTATTTGGAGTACCATAAATCTATATCAGTGCAATTTTTATAACTTCTGTTAAATCTTGACTATCAGTATGAAAATTAGAGATTACAATGAATATTTTATAATGCTGATTTTAATACTGAGGCATGTCAAAATAAAGTGATTTTCCTTTACACACAGAAGAAAATAAAGATGTCAGTCACATTCCTTCCCTCTGCCTATTGAGAAAGCTCATCCCAATTACAAAACATCATGCTTTTTTATTATAGCTCTGTTTAACTGTATTTAAGTAGAAAAACTCTAATGTATAAATTGATAAACATAACATGAATTCTAAAAATCAGGATCAAAGAATAAGTTGTATTGTGCATATTGCTAATTCATGTAGTTCATTTCATTATAATGTATACTTGACTTTATAATATTGAACTTATAACCCTTTATCATGAACATTTTAAAAATAAAATCCAAATATCTACAGCATGCCAGTTGGGTCTCTGAATTTTATGTACCTGATCATTCTGATACACAGCATTTGTCACCTTAGTTTAATGTGCAAACAGCGCTGAGAGCATCTTATTCCATATTCCTTGCCACAGGTATAGACAAATGATGACAAGCTGTGAATCTAAAAACTGTCTTCAACGGTCTACTAGAACAGGTTGAATATTGAGAGTGAAAACATTTACTGATAAAATTTCTAACTCATGCCGTATTGGGGAATGGATGACAGAGGGAACGGACTCCTGGCAATCAGCATACACTAGAGAAAACATAAACACTGAATGTCTTTGCAACCTTTGTCACCTCCTATTTGCTTTACATTTGTCATTGGTTTTAGTGAATAGGAGCTGGGTTCCAAGAAATCTCTGCAGGTTTCTTCAACTTCTCTCGTCTCTGAACTTCTGCAACCAACACGTCTGCTTGAACCCAACAGCTGTGTTAAGTGTACGTTTAGAGTCTTAAGGGAATCTGCAACTTGAGTGCAGGCAGCACCAAAGTAAAGATCCCACATGGCTTTAATACATTTATACATTTTTAAAATCCCATTTTAGGTAAATTTGTCCCTGAGATCAGTGTATGTGAAATCTCAAGTAAAGCCTTAAACATGTGCTTGAGACACTGGTGTTTCACAGACTTCAAAAGCAACAGATGTGACAATCCAGGGTGAGTCATTCAGTGCCAATTTAGTCAGAGACTGGGAATATCAATGATGTTATGCTTTAATTCAAGTAAATATATTATCTGAGTTATTTTTTCTTAGCAAAGTGTCTGTTCATTAATTTTTTACAGTGCTTTTATATAGTTTACTTTGGCTTTCATTTTACAGCCTCCACTCAGTTCCAGTTACTTAGGTCAACACCATTTTCCCCAAAACTTCTTAAGTGAAGTTATTTCATACTTGTAATACAGTTAGATGTTTTGTCACATTCTGTGTTCCATTGTGGATTCTCCAGAATATCTAAATGAATGTTTTTTTTAAATTATGTATATTAAGGTTCACTCTTCGTGCTGTAAATTTCTGTGGGTTTTAACAGATGCACAGTATCATGTATCCACCACTACAGTATCATACAGGGTAGTTTCACTACCCTAAACAATCCTCTGTACTTCACCTATTTAACACTTCTCAGTCTCCAAACACCTGGCAACCACTGACTTTTTAAAATTATCTCTATAGATTTGCCTTTTCCAGAGTGTCATACAATTTTTCATGATTCTTTTCAGACTGGCTCCTTTCACTTAGCAATATGCATTTATAATTTATCCATATCTTTTCATGTTTGGTACCGCATTTCTTTTTCTCATGGAATGACATCTCATTGTTGGGATGTACCACAACTGTTTATTCACACCTGTTAAAAGGAGAACTTGGTTGCTTCTGATTTTTGACAATTATGAGTAAAGCTGCTACAAATATTTGCATGAAGGTGTCTTTTAGGATCTTTATCTTTGATTTTCTATAGTTTGAAAATGATACGCCTACATGTAATCTTTTGATATTTATTCTGTTGGATGTTCTCTGAGCTTCCTGGATCTGTGATTTGGTGACTGACACTAATTTGGGGGAAATTCTCAGTCATTATTGTTTAAAATATTTCTTCTGTTATTTTCTATTGTCTCCTTGTGGTATTCTTATATGTGTATGTTACACCTTTTGTAGCTGTCCCACAGACCTTGGATATTCTAGAGATTCTTTCTTCTGTCATGTCTAGTCTACCAATAATCCCATCAAAGGCTTTCTTCCCATCTCTGTTGCAGTGTTTTGCATTTCTAGTGTTTCTTTTGGGTTCTTTCTTAGGATTTCCATCTCTGCTGACATTATCCATCTGTTTTTGCATGCTGTTTATCCATTAGAGCTCTTAACATATTAATTATAGTTCTTTCAAAATCCTGGTATGATCATTCCCAATCCCTGTGATGTGTGGTTCCTTCTATCTCTTGTGTTTTCTTTGCCTTTTACTATGCCTTGTAATTTTTCTTGACAGCCAGATTTGAACAAAGAACTGCTGTAACCAGGCCATTAGTAATGTGGTGGTAAGGTGTGGGGGGAGGGGAAGTGTTCTATAATTCTGTAATCTCTAATAACTAGCTCTCAGTTGTTTAGTGGGCCAGTGCCTCTGGAACTTCACGAGTGTTTTTCAGTTTTTGTCTCTCTCCTTAGGTGAATGAGGATGGCTCAAGTGGGCTAGAGCTGTGTATTCCCCCTCTCCTATGTGGAAGGCTACAGCTGACTAGAGTTGGGTATTTCCCTTCTCCCAGGTGAGCTAGGCTCTGCTAATATCGCAGCCAATTAGACTCCGGTTAATTAATTTCTCCTGAGCGCTGGCCTTGTTAAGTAGAACAGCCTGCTCACTAGCATATTTCAAAATGGTTCCTCTTCCCTTCCTGCTGCTGACAGCACAAGGGGATTTTTCTCTGACACTTACTGTGAGAATCCAGCTGAGCTCCTGGAGGTAAAACTCACTAAAGTGTGGGAGCCCCACTATGACTGGGCTCCCCTGGAGTTTTTAAACGTCAGGATTGTCCACACTGAGCCTCCAGCAATTAGACAATTCCAGTTCAGGTTTTCCTGCTCCGGCACTGGTTCCCTTGGCAGTTTCTGCCCGCCAGACTCTGCTCAGGTGAGCCATGACTCTCTGTATTCACTTGTCTGACTTTCCAGTACTGGAGACAGCAGTTTGCACTGTGTCCTCCCCCTCTGTTATGAATTCAAGAAGAGTTGTTGATTTTCCAGTCTGTTCAGCGTTTTACTGGTTGTTAGGACAGAGTGGTGACTTCCAAGCTTCTTTCATGTAAATCAAAAACCTGAAGTCTGCAGGGGTTTTGTGAATATGTTTTAAAATAAGTTGAGTAAACATCTAGGAGCATGGCTGCTGGATTGTGTGGTAAGAGTATGTTTAGCTTTGTAAGCAATTGCCAACTGTCTTCCAAAGTGGCTGAACCTTTTGCATTCTCGCCGTCAGTGAATGAGAGTTCCTGTTGCTCTGCATCCATGTCAGCAATTGGTATTGTTAAAATTTTGGATTTAAAATCTTTCTAATGGTTGTGTAGTGATACCTCTTTGTTGTTTTAATTTGCAGTTCCCTAATGACAAATAATTTTTGGCATATTCCCGTTTATTTGCCATCTGTATGTCCTTTTTGGTGAGGTATCCAGATATTTTGCCTTAATTTTTTTTTTATTGTTGAGTTTTAAAATTTCTTTCTGTATTTTGCATACAATACCTTTATCAGACATGGGTTTTCCAAATAGCTTATCCCAATCTATGGCTTGTCTTTCTATTCCCCTAAAAGTTTACTTCAGAGGTTAGAAATTTTTAATTTTAAAAATCCAAACTACCAAGCTTTTCTTTCATGGAATGTGCTTTTGGTATTGCGTCTAAAAATGTGTCACCAAGTTCAAGGTCACATAGATTGTTCCTTACTTTACTTTCATACTGGTACACTTCAGCATCTTCTTACTTGCAAACTTCCTTTTTAAGCATTGCAATTCAGTAAAAGCCCCCAAACCTGAAGATTTTTAAGCTCCTAATTATCTAATCTTTAATTATTGGTTTTTCAGTCTGAACATGATGTAATCAAAATATAAAGGACTTTCTACCACAATAATTCTATGTTTTTAAACACACTTAAGTTGTTTATAAAGCTTCTCTTCAAAGGCTTAAATATTGATATTTGAAGAGAGGTAGCAAAGAGAAAATTCACACTGCCATGTGGGAACTTTTATTTCATTATTTTGCTGTTCTAGTTTCCCATTAGTAAATTTCACTTTGGTAAATTTTTAAAACCACCGCTTATTTTCTTTTCGAGTTTTATTAAGAAATAATTGACATATATTACTGTATAAGTTTAAGGCACACAGCATGATGGTCTGAGTTACATGTATTCTGAAATGATTATCACAGTGGTTTCAGCTGATATCCATCATCTCATATAGCTACAATAAAAAGAAAAGAAATATGAAAAACATATTCTCATTGTGATAAGAACTCTTAGAATTTACTCTTTTAACAACTCTCTGATATATCATACAGCAGTGTTAACTGCTATTAATTTTTTAATAAACATCTCTGTTAATTGAGATAAAGTTTAACACATTCCTGGACACAAGGTGCTGACACAACTTGGAATCCATGTGTCTTTTACATTGACTCTCATTTCCAAAGAAATTAAACATATGAAAATTCTTATACATTTTGGGTTTGATGTTTTTTAATACATTATAGATAAATAGACATAATAGATAAGTTTTGATAAAAATTGAAGAATCAAAGAAACCAGTGTATTCAGTACCCTAGAAACCTCAAACCCAAAGGAAATAGTAAACATGATCACAAAAGGAAATAATATGGAAGGAAAGCATAGGCTTTTATAAGTTGTCCTAGAATCATCTTCTCTTACATTATAACTTTAATGACTTTAAACTCATTTAATCTACATGTATTTAGTCAGCTTTTTTCAGTGATTATAGAACAATCTCTTAAATGATTTATGATTAAAATTGACTAATCTGGATAGGAAATTCTCTTTATATAATAAAAAAGTTCCATGTGAAATACTCTATTTAAATTAAGAGGAACAATTATGGAAAATTCCTACCATGTAATGACCTGGCACAATGAAAGTACTCAAATATGTTTGCTGAATAAGTTATAAAATGATAATAAAAAGTTAGCAGAGCAAAAAAAGATGAATAAATTAGATCCACATTTTTGAGTCTAGATTGACAAGATTATTAATATTTGCTTAATATCATTAGGTACTTGCTGTGTTTCGAGCTTTATTCTAACTATTTTACATTAATTACTCCTCCCAACACCCTTATGAGATAGTTGTACTTTATAAGAGCTTTGCCACTTCTAATAAATGTTTGCTTTCTATTTGATTCATATGTATTTCTAAGTTTGACTACAAGCCTATCCATATTTAAGATACTCATACCCATTGCATTGAATTAAAGGATTTGGGTGGCTAATCAAGGACAAGACATATGCTAGGGGGTGGCAGTAGCACACAAGGAGCTGCATTGTGGGCAGCACTTGGACAGGATGCATGTGAGGGGAGATCCCTCACAGCAGGAGACCTCTTAGACACATCAGCCTAGGTCCACCATCCATAAAGGGAAGAGGACAAATAAATGACTGGGGAAGAGAGCTGGAGAGGAGGCTTAAGTATCTAGGTGGTGCCTGGGTCAGAGAGCTTTCAAAACCAGCAGGGACTTGGGATCTTTAAAGGGCCATGGTTTACCTTATTTATGGCTAGTAGATGTTGGGTGCAGTTTCTTGGGGTTTGCAGAGAAGACTGGCTTCTAAATGACTAAAAATAGGCCTATTGGGGCTGTATTTAAAGCAATTGGATGTGTAAGAATTTGAGTTTAGCACCAGTAGGCTTTTGAGCTAACAGTCTAGACTGCTGTGATGAAGTAAAAACATGGGGGCCACAGTAAACAGGGGACATCTTTGGCTTATTTGTATAACACCTATAAAGTAATATCTATTCATTCTTAAATATACAAAATAAAACGTACATATTGCCGATTTTAAGTTGCTTGGGGTATATGTGTGTGTATATACATATAAATGTATATATTGCATGAGCTGTATTTTCAAGCACACGCACACATACACATGCACGCATAAACCCTAAAACTATTAAATATATGAAAAAAGCTTTCTACACGCACTATCAAGTTTTCCTTAGGGGATTTTTTCCTTGTGTCTTTCGGATTTAGGCAGTGGTATTAGGCAACTAGGGATGTCATAACAAAATGCCACAGAGTGGATGACTTAAACAACAGAAATGTATTTTCTCACAGTTCTGGAGGCTAGAGGTCAAGGTGATGGCAAGTTTGGCTTCTCCCTGAGACCTCTCTCCTTGGCTTCCTGCCTTCTGTGTCTTCATATGACCTTTTATTTGGTTTCTTTTCTTCTAATAAGAACACCAGTCTTATTGGATTAGGGCCCCATCCTTATGATCTCATTTAACCTTAATTACCTCCGTAAAGTCCCTAGTTCCAAATGCAGGCACATTGGATGTTAGGACATCAATGTGTGGATTTAGGGGGGACATAATTCTGCCTATAAGTACACTGTACCTCTGGATTGCAATTTTGTATGATATATGTATTTAGATATAGAGCCAATAATATATGCCCTGCACGATTTCACTATCTTAATTGCATGTGTATTATATACCACATTTTTATTTAAACTTGGACAAGAATTGCAGGTTCATTTGGCTTATGAAATTCAGTTCATTTATAACCTGTTTCACACAGCACTTTAGAACAGAAAATTAACTTTCTTAGCTGAATAAAACCAAAATGGAAACAAAATTTTAGTTCCTAAAAGAGCTTTGTAAATGATTTTGTATTGCACATTTTATTTAATTTATTCCAACCAGGATTAAAATATGTTAAATACTCTTTTGTTGTGAAGATATTCACAACTACGAAATGAAGTGGCCATTGTATTCTTAAGAGCTCAACATAATTAAGACTATACTTTATTGAGATCAACCAATTCCATTAAAATATCACTAGAAATGAATAAATTGAAAGGATCCTCAGCGAAATGAGAAGGAATGATTATGAGTTACTGAAATTTGAGCTCTATGAAGGCAGTATTTTGTTGCTGTGGTTTTGTTCATCTATACAAATAGGAGCAAAAAATTTGTTCATCTATACAAATAGGTAGCATTACATTGAAAAATAACTCTATATTAAGTTTATACTTCCCCACAAATATTTGGCAATGTTTAACGTTGTATCTTCATGCCAGGAACTTTTCTAGGATTTAGGAATAGATCTCTTAATAAAATAAACTCCCTGCCCTCATAGAACTTCATTCTAGCATAGAGACAGAAAATAATCTAACACTTCCTTTAATTTGGGTTTCCCCTTTAGAGCTAGCCAGTGACCCTGACAGAAGTTTTTAAGTATTCAATGTATAAAAGTACATCTATAATCTCTGAACTGTAAAGTTCACATACAATAATTGTACCTACAGTTGCTACATTTCAGGGCACTATCATGTCGACCTGCTGTATATGACTAAAATAATCAGCAATACAGTTCAGTTGTAGTTTCTAAATGTACTAGTGGTGAACAGAGGACCAAAATGCAAGATGTCATATAAAAGAGTGGTAAAGAAATGAGTTTTTTGCTCTGTTTGACTCAGTTTTCTGCTGCCTACTTACTATGATATGAGACAATGTATTCTATCTCTACAAAACTCAGGTGTTTCCTTTGTGAAATGAGAGAAATAATTAAAGGATGGCTCTGAGTATTATAGAAGATAATATGTGCATTGTACTTAACATGATACCTGGTATGTAAGATTCATTGAAATTCATGGTAGCTATTACTATTGCTAAAATGCAGATGTGTTGAAGGGGGCAAAAAGATGAGCTTTTTTTTCCATTTGGAGCAAATTTCTTAGATTTCACAACATGGATTAATTATTTTTAAACCAAACATTCCATTAGATATGGGAAATTTCCCATGACTACTATTATGATAGTAATCACCCTATAAAACTGATAACTTAATCTTAGCTGTGTATGTTCAGAAAAAAAAATTGAGACTACTTTGATGTATTATTTGTGGGGAGGTTTTTAGTAATTTCAGTTTTCTTGATACATTTGTATTCTCCATGTTTTATATGTGTTATTTTTGAAAAGTAAGAATGTAATTGGAGTGGCAGTTTACAGATAAGCAAGGAAAGGAGGCAGTTAAAATAAAAGTTTTTCAATAGTAAAAACTTTATAGTGGAAAAACTGGACAAACACTACCTCAGCCAGGTGGTCAAGGTCAACATCAACAGTGCTAAGTCATGTTCATAATATGTACCCTTGATATGACATGAAAGTGTCACTTTACTTCTATAGTTTTCCTTCCCCCAAATCCCAAACTCCAGTCTAATGAGAAAACATCGGTCAACTCTCAATTTAGGAACATTCTACAAAATACCTGAACAGTTTTCAAATCTGTCAAGGTCTCCAAAATATGCAAACAGCTCACATAGCTCAATATCAAAAAAGAAAAAAGAAACCAATCAAAAAATGGGCAGAAGACCTAAATAAAAATTTCTCCAAAGAAGACATACAGATGGCCAAAAAGTGCATGAAAAAATGTTCAACATTGCTAATTATCAGAGAAATGCAAATCAAAACTACAATGAGGTATCACCTCACACTGATCAGGATGGCCATCATCAAAAATTCTACAAACAATAAATGCTGGAGAGGGTATGGAGAAAAAGGAACCATTCTACACTCTTGTTTGGAATGTAAATTGGTACAGCCACTATGGAGAATAGTATGGAGGTTTCTTAAAAAACTACAAATAGAGTTACCATATGAGCCTGCAATCCCACTCCTGGGCATATATCCAGAGAAAACTATAATTCAAAAAGAAACAAGCACCCCGATGTTCATTGTAGAACTATTTACAGTAATCAAGACATGGGAGCAATCTAATGTCCATTGACAGATGAATGGATAAAGAAGATATGGTATATATACAATGGAATATTACTCAGCCATAAAAAGAATGAAATAACACCATTTGTAGCAACATGGATGGATTAAATATCATCATACTTAGTGAAGTAAGCCAGACAGAGAAAGACAGTTATCATATGATATTGCTTATATGTGGAATCTGAAAAACAAAGATACAATTGAGCTTATTTACAAACGAGAAATAGACCCATAGACATAGAAAACAAATTTATGGTTACCCAAGGGGAAAGGTGAGGAAGAGGAATAAATTAGGAGGTTGGGATTAACATATACATAGTTATATATTTTATATATAAAACAGATAACCAACAAAGACCTAGTGTATAGCACAGGGAACTATACTCAATATTTTGTAATAACATATATGGCCAAAGAATCTGAAATATGTATATATATATATATATATACACATAAACTTCAGTTTATGTATATATATATAAACTGAATCACTGTTCTGTATACCTGAAACTAACATGACATTGTAAATCAACTACACGTCAATAAAATTTTTAAAAATTAAAAAATAAACTTTCAAGGTCATCAAAAGTCAATAAAAGTATGATAATCTGTCACAGCTAAGAGGAGCCTAAGGTGACATTACAACTAAATGTAATGTGGTATCCTCAGTGAGTTCTTGGAAGAGAGAAAAGACATTAAGTAAAAATTAAGCAAATCTGAACAAAGTTTTGAACTTGTTAATAATTATTTAATAGTTAACAATTTGGGTTCATTAATTGTGACAAGTGTACCATATTAATGTACGATGCTTTGATAGAGGCTACTGAATATGAACTATTTGGGAACTTTCTGTACCAGCTTCACAATTTTTCTGTAAATCTAAAACTGTTCTAAAAAGTAAAGTTTACTAATAAATATATAATCAAAAAATTTTTTAATTCACATAGTTTGGATAGTTCAATGACAAAATGGTGGTGTTCAAAGAAGAAGTCTTGGAAATAAACACAAAATTAAAAGTCAACTTACAAAATGGATGGAACTATGCATGTGTTTTTTCTTTGTAAAAATATCAAAATTTTGGAAATATTTACACAGTCAAAATAAAGGCAAAAGAAAATAAAAGTAAAAGCAGAAGATTTTTAAGTCATATCAAATGGATACTGTTGTCTACACTTGGCCAAAATTTTGCATCAAAATTAGTATTTTTATCTTGTGATTTTCTAAATATGTAACAACTGGTAGAACTTAGACCTGGCAAATGAGAGCAGACAGTAGTAAACAGTACTCATAACTATATAACACCTAAATATTAGAGTGGTATTTCTAAAACAGAGTGTCAGCTCAGCCCAAAGACAAAACATTTAGACTGAGTACCTGAAGTCTTGCTATGTTACACAATGGGAAGAAAATTATATTACAAAAACAGATACAATGCAAGTTTCCCAGACCAGATAATCTCAACAACTATAAAGCCCTAAATCGATACCAGCCATAAACCTAAAGGAAGGAAGGAAGGACGGAGGGAGGGAGGGGCATTACAGCTCTTCCTGGCCTCACTGCCTCGCTTGCTGTCACTTGGGACTCCCCTTGCTCTTTGACTATGAAATTTGGTATATACATCTCCTCCTTTGGATAGCTTCCTATGCATCCTTCAAGACCTGCTCAAAAATCACTTTTGCCAACAAGTCTTTCATGAAACTACCAGAAAGAGTTAGCTGCCCCTCATCTGAGTCCCCATAGTATTGTGTTCATTTTGTCACTCCTTCAACAAACACTTAGCAATTACCTACTGTATTCCAGGCCTGTATTTGTATCTCTGTACCATCATTTCCTGAACTCTATGACAGCCATGTCTGATTCCCCTGCTAGACTCAGACTAGTGCTTGGTGGTCTCCTCCTAAAATGAATGAGAAAAAGGAATCGGCAGTTACTCCTCACGGCCTGCCTTGTTTGAGGTGTGTCCTATTATAAACCATACTTTACAAATGTGAAAAATGAGACATGAGAATGCAAGGTAACATGTCTGAGGTAATACTGCTGCAAAATTTTCTTCTTTAGCCTTTTGATGCAATGGATTACACTGATTATTGAATGTTTAGACAGCTTTGAATACCTGGGATAATCCTAGTTGGTTATGGAGTACATTCTTTCTATGCATCTTTGGATGCAGTGAGCTATAATTTTGGTTAGGATTTTTGCAGCTACCCATGAGATATATCGGACTGTAGTTTTCTTGTCTTTTTCTGGTTTTGTTATGGGGGTAATTCTGGTCTCAAAGAATGAGTGAGGAAGTGTGCCCTCTGTTTCTCTTTTCTGGAGGATACTAAAGAGATTTGGGATCATTTCTTTCTTAAATGATTGGTACAGTTCACCAGTGAAAAAATCTGGGCCTGGTGCTTTCTCTTCTGGAAGGATAATTATTGTTTGAATTTCTGTAATAGATATGGGCCTATTAAGATGATCTATTTCTCCTTGTGTCAGTTTTGGTATGATGTGTCTTTCAAGCATTAGTCCATTTCATTCAAATTGTCAAATCTGGGATCATACAGTTTTTCATAATAGTCTACTATATTTTTAAATGATGGTCCCTCTTTCATTTCTGGTGTTGGTAACTTACGTCTTTATATTTATTCTTAGCCTGGCTAGAAGTTTATTGATTATATTAATGTTTTCAAAGAACCACCTTTTTGTTTCATTAATTTTCTCATTGTCTCTATTGGTATTTCTTTATTTTTTATTTTAAGATTCATTAATATCTGCTTTAAGTTTGTTACTTCTTCTTTCTTTTGGTTTATACTGCTCTTATTTCTCTAGTATCCTAAGGTGAAATCTTACATTTTTGGTTTTAGATCTTTATTTTTCTAAAAAATATGCATTCAATGCTATAAATTTCCCTCTAAGCATTGCTTTCACTACATCTCATAAATTTTGATAGGTTTTATTTCAATTTTCACTAAGTTCAAATTATTTTTAATATCTCTTGGCATTTCTTTTTTGACCCATGTATTATTTACAAGTGTGTTGTTTGTTTAATCTCCAAATACTTTGGGATTCTCTAGCCACTTTCTGTTATTGATTTCTAGTTTATTTCCATTGTGTTCTGAGAGCATACTTTGGATGATTTCAATTCTTTTAAAATGTGCTTGAGGTGTGTTTCATGTCCCTGAATGTGATGTATCTTGGTGAATGTTCCATGTGAGCTTGAGAGGAATGTGCAGTTGACTCTTAAATAACATGGGTTTGAACTGGGCAGGTCCACTTATACCTGGATTGTTTTTAAGAAATATTTAGTCAGCCCTTTAAATTTTTGGGTTTTGCATCTGTGGATTCAATCAACTTGGATTGAAATTTCCATTCATTTTACTACTGCATTTTATATGAGGGACTTGAGCATCAGCAGATTTTGGTATATGCAGGGGCTCCTGGGACCAATCCCCCTCAGATACCAAGGGATGACTGTATTCTTCTGCTGTTGGATAAGTATTTTATAAATGTCAATTAGATACAGTTGATAATGATGGTGGTTCAGTTCAACTGTACTCTCACTGATTTTCTGTAAGCAGAATCTGTCAATTACTGATAGAGGTCTGTTGAGGTCTCCAACTATAATAATAGAGTTTATTTCATCTTGCCATTCTATCTGTTTTTGCCTCACTTATTTTGGTACTTTGCTGTTATGCACGTACACATTAAGGATTAAGTCTTCTTAGAAAATTGACCCCCTTATCGTTATGTAATGCCTCTCTCTATCCCTGATAATTTTCCTTGTTTGAAGTCTGCTTTGCCTGACATTAATATAGCTACTCCAGCTTTCCCTTCATTAGTGTTAGTGTGGTATAGCTTTCTTCATCACTTTGCTTATAATCTATGTCTTTCTTTTTAAAGTGGGTTTCTTGCAGACACATATAGTCAGTTGTTTTTTTTATCCCCTCTGTCATTTTCTGTTTTTAATTTTTATAGTTGCATTTAATCCATTCACATTTAAAGTGATTATGTGTATAGTTGGATTAATCTCTCCCCTTTCTGTACTGTTCTCTATTCATTGCACTTATTTCTTATTTTTTAATATTCTACCCTTTTTCTGCCTTATCTGGTTTAATTAGGCATTTTATATGATTCTGTTTTCTCTCATTTCTTAACAAATCAGTTATACTTCTTTTTAAAAAATGATTTTAGTGGTTGCCCTAAGGATGGCAACATGTATTTACAACATGTATTTACAAGTCCACTTCTAAATAGGTCTATATTATTTTATGAGTGTGTAGGTACCTTAAAATATTTCATATTCATCCCTTCTAACATTGATGTCACTCATTTCACTTATCAGTAAGCTATACTCATCCAATATATTGTTGCTGTTGTTAGTTTGAACACTTATATATTAAATCAAGTAAGAAAAAGAAAAATAAAAGGGTTTATTTTACCTTTATGTGTTCCCTCTCTAATGCCCTTCATTTCTTTACATAGATCACAGTTTCTAACCTGCATCATTTTCTTTCTCTGAACTTTAAAAAAATTAAACTTCTTTAAACATTTTTTGAAAGGCAGATCTACTGGTGAAAAATTCCTCATTTTTGTTCATTTGAGAAAGTCTTTATTTCTCCTTCATTTTTGAGGAACAATTTTCCTTAATACAGAATTCTAGCTTGGTGATTCCTTTATTTCAACATTTTAAATATTTCTCTCCACTCTTTTTGCTTGCATTGTTGATGACAAGAAGTCTGCTATAAATCTTATACTTCTTTCTTCATAGGTAAGGTGTTGTTTTTCTGTGTGTGTGTTTCAAGATTTTTTCTTTGATTTTCTGTAGTTTGAACACAACATGTCAGGTGAAAGTTTTTTTATTATTTATCCCACTTGGACTGCTCTGAGTCCTTGATCTATGGTTTGGTGTCTGTCATTATTTTTGAAAAATTCTTAGCTGTTTTCACCTCACAAATTATATCAATCTTGTGAACTGAAATCCCATGTTTTTTATTACCAATTCATACTCTCCTCTAATAAGCCATTCATCATAGAAGACCTGCCACCTTACACTTCCTCTAGATCCACCTCTGCTGAGACCATTGCATCAAAGTGAGAACTAATCTCAAACTGATTTTTCCAATTTTCTCTTTGCACAGTGCTGAGTAGTGGGAACTTTAATTGTAACTGATCAATTTTTGTCTTTTATATAGTGTGCAGAATGTTTATTTGCACAAAACATAAATAACATATGTGTATATATATCTGCATGTATATGTTATATACACACACACACACACACATATATATATATATATATATATATATATATATAAATGTTATGATTCCTTGCTTGGAAGGATGGAATCTAGGGCAACAAGAAAAGGGGGAGTGAGACATGGTCTTCCTCTTATCTTTACCTTTTTTTCTCTCCTTTTCTTTTTTTACCTAAGTTATTTATTTAATTCATCTCCTGCTACAAGAAAAGTGATGGAAAATCAGTCTACTGGTCATCATTTGATGCAAATAAAGAACATGGGCTTAAGGTCCTATACATTTTACTGGTCCATGTGCAAGAATAGTCCAAATCTGAGCTGTGGTCCATGATGTAGAACAATGGTCCAGGTTTTCTTTATTCATCTTCATTGCAGGTCAGAAGTGGTTTCAAATGAGGGTTATGGAATAAAGAATGGTTACCATATCTCGAGGAAAAGGGCTTGGACCTGATGCAGAGATGGGGATAGGCAAAAACTTGGGTTCTTATGTTTTCTCTGGTGCAAACAGGAAGGCATTCAGCAGGCTGACTCCCACCCTGGGGAACATGACAAAGTAAATAGGGGCCTTCCAAGTGTGAGCTAAGCCCTCCTTGCTTGAGGCACCTCTAGACGTGGGAAGCCCCAGATGTGGTTGGGACATGCCTAGAACCCCGGAAACCCAGAGTCTAGCCACCACTCCATTTTCGACCTGATTCAAAGCTATCATTGCCTCTTTATTATTCTAGAAATTATAAAGAAATTATTATTCCTGATTAAAAACAGAATTATCAAATTTAAAATCATTGTGATAGCAGTAAGCAGCAAGTTATATTCCTTAGAAAATCAATGCAATGAAATACATACTCGGCATACATACATACTCAATTTTTCTCAGAATTCAGAAGAAAATAATAGAAACTAGGTGTGATGAGAGAATAGTTAAGTGAAAGAAGGTAGAAAATAAAATCCAATCTACAGAATATTGTAACTTCATGAAACAGTCACTTTTACAAATTACGAGATTTTTTTTTAATCCAGAAAGTGACATAGTTATTTATCAGTTACTAGTTTCAGATTCCTTTCAACATTTCTGAAGACACAAGTCAAGATGAAGCTGATAATTGCCCAACATTTGATCTGATAAAAACATAATGCTGCAAACGAAGGAGAACTTTCCTCTGGTGAATGGTGGACTGAGGGGGGAAAAATGAAGCACGTTTTCACCTCATGGAACTGAGAATGCATGAAGAAACGTTGATAAAGTATTTGATTAACTTAACCACAGATGTTCACAAACTGAGTTTTAAATAGATATTTATGGTTTTCCAAAGCAACCGAAGCAGCAGCCCATCTTCATGGGATCAGCTAGTGAGTATCAAAATTATTTAATACACTCTGTCCCCTACTGTCAAAAGTGAATACACTCAAGTGCTTGGCATTCTGTAGAATAGTGGTTAAGGAGAAACTTGAAATGTGTTTTCTCTTGTCCAGCAAGTTAACATTTTCTGTTAGGTTTCTGTTTTCTCTCAAAGGACCTACTCTTCTCTTGATGGTAAGTTATTCTCTTTAAGGACACACTGTCCCCCCGCCCCTCACCTCAACTACAGTAGTATACTTTATTCAGAGATTTCTGTAGGGCACAAATATCATGATATGATAATGCAAAATACATATGTACATTTTAGTTAGCAGATGGTTGGTCTCCTTATATAGATTTTAAAATACAAATCAAAATAAAATTCAGATGGAATAAGGATTTAAATATATGGAGCATAAAATTACTGAAATAATACAGGAGATAACTGAAACTCTGAGTTACACAATAAAAGCAGACATAATGATTTGGTTAAACACCAAAAGCTTCAAAAGGTTTAAACATATCTCAAAATAGAGAAATAACTTCTGCAATGCAAAATAATAAATATAGGGGCAAGAGATTTCATTAAAAAATGAAGGTAAGTATTATATTGAATAAATGCCAGGAAGAAGAAATTCAGGAAAGCAAATGTAAAAAATGTGACAGATACAATGAAATGCTCAAACTAACCAGTGTTCAACAAAACAAAATTTTTTTTTTAACATCTTTATTGGAGTATAATTGCTTTACAATGGTATGTTAGTTTCAGCTTCACAACAAAATGAATCAGTTACATATATACATATATTCCCATATCTCTTCCCGCTTGCGTCTCCCTCCCTCCCACCCTCCCTATCCCACCCCTCCAGGCGGTCACAAAGCACCGAGCTGATCTCCCTGTGCTATGCGGCTGCTTCCCACTAGCTATCTACCTTACGTTTGGTAGTGTATATATGTCCATGCCTCTTTATCGCTTTGTCACCGTTTACCCTTCCCCCTCCCCATAGCCTCAAGTCCATTCTCTAGTAAGTCTGTGTCTTTATTCCTGTTTCGCCCCTAGGTTTTTCATGACATTTTTTTTTTTTAAATTCCATATATATGTGTTAGCATACGGTATTTGTCTCTCTCTTTCTGACTTACTTCACTCTGTATGACAGACTCTAGGTCTATCCACCTCATTACAAATAGCTCAATTTCGTCTCTTTTTATGGCTGAGTAATATTCCATTGTATATATGTGCCACATCTTCTTTATCCATTCATCCGATGATGGACACTTAGGTTGTTTCCATCTCTGGGCTATTGTAAATAGAGCTGCAATGAACATTTTGGTACATGACTCTTTTTGAATTATGGTTTTCTCAGGGTATATGCCCAGTAGTGGGATTGCTGGGTCATATGGTAGTTCTATTTGTAGCTTTTTAAGGAACCTCCATACTGTTCTCCACAGTGGCTGTATCAATTTACATTCCCACCAACAGTGTAAGAGGGTTCCCTTTTCTCCACACCCTCTCCAGCATTTATTGTTTCTAGATTTTTTGATGATGGCCATTCTGACTGGTGTGAGATGATATCTCATTGTAGTTTTGATTTGCATTTCTCTCATGATTAGTGATGTTGAGCATTCTTTCATGTGTTTGTTGGCACTCTGTATATCTTCTTTGGAGAAATGTCTATTTAGGTCTTCTGCCCATTTTTGGATTGGGTTGTTTGTTTTTTTGTTATTAAGCTGCATGAGCTGCTTATAAATTTTGGAGATCAATCCTTTGTCAGTTGCTTCATTTGCAAATATTTTCTCCCATTCTGAGGGTTGTCTTTTGGTCTTCTTTATGGTTTCCTTTGCTGCGCAAAAGCTTTTAAGTTTCATTAGGTCCCATTTGTTTACTCTTCTTTTTATTTCCATTTCTCTAGGAGGTGGGTCAAAAAGGACCTTGCTGTGATTTATGTCATAGAGTGTTCTGCCTATGTTTTCCTCTAAGAGTTTGATAGTTTCTGGCCTTACATTTAGGTCTTTAATCCATTTTGAGCTTATTTTTGTGTACGGTGTTAGGGAGTGATCTAATTTCATACTTTTACATGTAGCTGTCCAGTTTTCCCAGCACCACTTATTGAATAGGCTGTCCTTTGTCCACTGTACATTTCTGCCTCCTTTGTCAAAGATAAGGTGACCATATGTGCGTGGGTTTATCTCTGGGCTTTCTATCCTGTTCCATTGATCTATCTTTCTGTTTTTGTGCCAGTACCATACCGTCTTGATAACTGTAGCTTTGTAGTATAGTCTGAAGTCTGGGAGCCTGATTCCTCCAGTTCCTTCTTTCGTTCTCAAGATTGCTTTGGCTATTCGGGGTCTTTTGTGTTTCCATACAAATTGCAAAATTTTTTGTTCTAGTTCTGTGAAAAATGCCAGTGGTAGTTTGATAGGGATTGCATTGAATCTATAGATTGCTTTCGGAAGTAGAGTCATTTTCACAATGTTGATTCTTCCAATCCAAGAACATGGTATATCTCTCCATCTATTTGTATCATCTTTAATTTCTTTCATCAGTGTCTTATAATTTTCTGCATACAGATCTTTTGTCTCCTTAGGTAGGTTTATTCCTAGATATTTTATTCTTTTTGTTGCAATGGTAAATGGGAGTGTTTTCTTGATTTCACTTTCAGATTTTTCATCATTAGTATATAGGAATGCCAGAGATTTCTGTGCATTAATTTTGTATCCTGCCACTTTACCAAATTCATTGATTAGCTCTAGTAGTTTTCTGGTAGCATCTTTAGGGTTCTCTATGTATAGGATCATGTCATCTGCAAACAGTGACAGCTTTACTTCTTCTTTTCCGATTTGGATTCCTTTTATTTCCTTTTCTTCTCTGATTGCTGTGGCTAAAACTTCCAAAACTATGTTGAATAAGAGTGGTGAGAGTGGGCAACCTTGTCTTGTTCCTGATCTTAGTGGAAATGCTTTCAGTTTTTCACCATTGAGGATGATGTTTGCTGTGGGCTTGTCATATATGGCCTTTATTATGTTGAGGAAAGTTCCCTCTATGCCTACTTTCTGCAGGGTTTTTATCATAAATGGGTGTTGAATTTTGTCAAAAGCTTTCTCTGCATCTATTGAGATGATCATATGGTTTTTCTCCTTCAGTTTGTTAATATGGTTTATCACATTGATAGATTTGCGTATATTGAAGAATCCTTGCATTCCTGGAATAAACCCCACTTGATCATGGTGTATGATCTTTTTAATGTGCTGTTGGATTCTGTTTGCTAGTATTTTGTTGAGGATTTTTGCATCTATGTTCATCAGTGATATTGGCTTGTAGTTTTCTTTCTTTGTGACATCCTTGTCTGGTTTTGGTATCAAGGTGATGGTGGCCTCGTAGAAGGAGTTTGGGAGTGTTCCTCCCTCTGCTATATTTTGGAAGAGTTTGAGAAGGATAGGTGTTAGCTCTTCTCTAAATGTTTGATAGAATTCGCCTGTGAAGCCATCTGGTCCTGGGCTTTTCTTTGTTGGAAGATTTTTAATCACAGTTTCAATTTCAGTGCTTGTGATTGGTCTGTTCATATTTTCTATTTCTTCCTGATTCAGTCTTGGCAGGTTGTGCATTTCTAAGAATTTGTCCATTTCTTCCAGATTGTCCATTTTATTGGCATAGAGTTGCTTGTAGTAATCTCTCATGATCTCTTTTATTTCTGCAGTGTCAGTTGTTACCTCTCCTTTTTCATTTCTAATTCTATTGATTTGGGTCTTCTCCCTTTTTTTCTTGATGAGTCTGGCTAGTGGTTTATCTATTTTGTTTATCTTCTCAAAGAACCAGCTTTTAGTTTTATTGATCTTTGCTATTGTTTCCTTCATTTCTTTTTCATTTATTTCTGATCTGATTTTTATGATTTCTTTCCTTCTGCTAGCTTTGGGGTTTTTTTGTTCTTCTTTCTCTAATTGCTTGAGGTGCAAGGTTAGGTTGTTTATTCGAGATGCTTCCTGCTTCTTAAGGTGGGCTTGTATTGCTATAAACTTCCCCCTTAGAACTGCTTTTGCTGCATCCCACAGGTTTTGGGTCGTTGTGTCTCCATTGTCATTTGTTTCTAGGTATTTTTTGATTTCCTCTTTGATTTCTTCAGTGATATCTTCATTATTAAGTAGTGTATTGTTTAGCCTCCATGTGTTTGTATTTTTTACAGATCTTTTCCTGTAATTGATATCTAGTCTCATGGCGTTGTGGTCAGAAAAGATACTTGATACAATTTCAATTTTCTTAAATTTACCAAGGCTTGATTTGTGACCCAAGATATGATCTATCCTGGAGAATGTTCCATGAGCACTTGAGAAAAATGTGTATTCTGTTGTTTTTGGATGGAATGTCCTATAAATATCAATTAACTCCATCTCGTTTAATGTATCATTTAAAGCTTGTGTTTCCTTATTTATTTTCATTTTGGATGATCTGTCCATTGGTGAAAGTGGGGTGTTAAAGTCCCCTACTATGAATGTGTTACTGTCGATTTCCCCTTTTATGGTTGTCAGTATTTGCCTTATGTATTGAGGTGCACCTATGTTGGGTGCATAAATATTTACAATTGTTATATCTTCCTCTTGGATTGATCCCTTGATCATTATGTAGTGTCCTTCTTTGTCTCTTCTAATAGTCTTTGTTTTAAAGTCTATTTTGTCTGATATGAGAATTGCTACTCCAGCTTTCTTTTGGTTTCCACTTGCATGAAATACCTTTTTCCATCCCCTTACTTTCAGTCTGTATGTGTCTCTAGGTCTGAAGTGGGTCTCTTGTAGACAGCAAATATATGGGTCTTGTTTTTGTATCCATTCAGCCAATCTGTGTCTTTTGGTGGGAGCATTTAGTCCATTTACATTTAAGGTAATTATCGATATGTGTGTTCCTATTCCCATTTTCTTCATTGTTTTGGGTTTGTTATTGTAGGTCCTTTCCTTCTTTTGTGTTTCTTGCCTAGAGAAGTTCCTTTAGCAGTTGTTGTAGAGCTGGTTTGGTGGTGCTGAACTCTCTCAGCTTTTGCTTGTCTGTAAAGGTTTTAATTTCTCCATCAAATCTGAATGAGATCCTTGCTGGGTAGAGTAATCTTGGTTGCAGGTTTTTCTCCTTCAACACTTTCAATATGTCCTGCCACTCCCTTCTGGCTTGCAGAGTTTCTGCTGAAAGATCAGCTGTTAACCTTATGGGGATTCCCTTGTGTGTTATTTGTTGTTTTTCCCTTGCTGCTTTTAATATGTTTTCTTTGTATTTAATTTTTGACAGTTTGATTAATATGTGTCTTGGCGTATTTCTCCTTGGATTTATCCTGTATGGGACTCTCTGTGCTTCCTGGACTTGATTAACTATTTCCTTTCCCATATTAGGGAAGTTTTCAACTATAATCTCTTCAAATATTTTCTCAGTCCCTTTCTTTTTCTCTTCTTCTTCTGGAACCCCTATAATTCGAATGTTGGTGCGTTTAATGTTGTCCCAGAGGTCTCTGAGACTGTCCTCAGTTCTTTTCGTTCTTTTTTCTTTATTCTGCTCTGCAGTAGTTATTTCCACTATTTTATCTTCCAGGTCACTTATCCGTTCTTCTGCCTCAGTTATTCTGCTATTGATCCCATCTAGAGTACTTTTAATTTCATTTATTGTGTTGTTCATCGTTGCTTGTTTCATCTTTAGTTCTTCTAGGTCCTTGTTAACTGATTCTTGCAATTTGTCCATTCTATTGTCCATTCTATCTCCAAGATTTCGGATCAACCTTACTATCATTATTCTGAATTCTTTTTCAGGTAGACTGCCTATTTCCTCTTCATTTGTTAGGTCTGGTGGGTTTTTATCTTGCTCCTTCATCTGCTGTGTGTTTTTCTGTCTTCTCATTTTGCTTATCTTACTGTGTTTGGGGTCTCCTTTTTTTTTTTTTTGCAGGCTGAAGGTTCGTAGTTCCTGTTGTTTTTTGAGTCTGTCCCCAGTGGCTAAGGTTGGTTCAGTGGGTTGTGTAGGCTTCCTGGTGGAGGGTACTAGTGCCTGTGTTCTGGTGTATGAGGCTGGATCTTGTCTTTCTGGTGGGCAGGTCCACGTCTGGTGGTGTGTTTTGGGGTGTCTGTAGACTTATTATGATTTTGGGCAGCCTCTCTGCTAATGGGTGGGGTTGTGTTCCTGTCTTGCTAGTTGTTTGGCATAGGATGTCCAGCACTGTAGCTTGCTGGTCGTTGAGTGAAGCTGGGTGCTGGCGTTGAGATGGAGATCTCTCGGAGATTTTTGCTGTTTGATATTATGTGCAGCTGGGAGGCCTCTTGTGGACCAGTGTCCTGAAGTTGGCTCTCCCACCTCAGAAGCACAGCACTGAGTCCTGGCTGCAGCACCAAGAGCCTTTCATCCACAGGGCTCCTTAATTTGGGATGATTCGTTGTCTATTCAGGTATTCCACAGATGCAGGGTATATCAAGTTGATTGTGGAGCTTTAATCCGCTGCTTCTGAGGCTGCTGGAAGAGATTTCCCTTTCTCTTCTTTGTTCTCACAGCTCCCAGGGGCTCAGCTTTGGATTTGGCCCCGCCTGTGCGTGTAGGTCGCCGGAGGGCATCTGTTCTTTGCTCAGACAGGACGGGGTTAAAGGAGCCGCTGATTCGGAGGCTCTGGCTCACCCAGGCCGGGGGGTAGGGAGGGTCACGGAGTGCAGGGCGGGCCTGTAGCGACAGAGGCCGGCGTGACGCTGCAGCCTGAGGCGCGCCGTGCGCTCTCCCGGGGGAGCCGTCCCCGGATCCCGGGACCCCGGCAGCGGCGGGCTGCACAGGCTCCCCGGAAGGGCGTGTGGCTAGTGACCTGCGCTCGCACACAGGCCTCCTGGCGGCGGCAGCAGCGGCCTTAGCGTCCCATGTCCGTCTCTGGGCTCCGCACTCTTAGCCGCGGCTCGCGCCCGTCTCCGGAGCTCTCCCAAGCAGCGTTCCCAATCCCCCCTCCTCGTGCACCAGGAAACAAAGAGGGACGTAAAAGTCTCTTGCCTCTTCGGCAGGTCCAGACCCCTCCCCAGACTCTCTCCCGGCCAGCCGCGGCGCACCAACGCCCTGCAGGCTGTGTTCACGCCGCCAACCTCAGTCCTCTCCCGGCGCTCCGACAAAAGCCGGAGCCTCAGCTCCCAGTCCCGCCCGCCCCGGCGGGCGAGCAGACAAGCCTCTCGGCTGGTGAGTGCCGGTCGGCCCGATCCTCTGCGCTGGAATCTCTCCGCTTTGCCCTCCGCACCCCTGTTGCTGTGCTCTCCCCTCCGCAGCTCCCAAGCTCCCCCACTCCCAAAACAAAATTTAAAATAAAAATAATATGAATGTTTTGTCTATATGTTTAATTCATGAAATTTGTTAAATGTAAACTATTCAAATTGATGGAAATATAAACATTGGACTAATATTCTGAATTGTTTTGGATTTTGCTTTCTATTTGATGGTAAGATTTAGAGACTTTTTCATGTCTGTTTATAGATTTATAACTTTTTCAAAATACCTTCATAGCACATATTCTGGATCCTTCAGAATTTATTTGTCATTCTTATGGGGATTTCGAGTTGTCCTCACTTGGTTGCTATGCCGCAATTCTATACGAGAAAACCTTATCCATACAATTTGGTTTTGATGTGTTTTCTTAGCACTCATTATCTCTCCTGAAGAAACCTGCTCCTTTTCCCAAATTTTAATTCAGGAAACACAAGGATAGTCACCTAATTTTAGAACTTTGTTTTGTGTTATTGAGGTCTGTATTGTTAATCTTATGATCTCACAGTTCTTCCTCAGTTTGGTCATATTTCCTTATGCTAACAACATCTTCTTTTGAGAGCTAAAAAGTATTTTTTATTCTTACTGAAGATGCACTTAAAATATTTTTCATTAACTTTTACTTTTGTTGTTGGCACCAAATTACTGAGAAAAGGGCAAAAGAAACAACTTTATTCAGCCATATATAATTACAAATCAGTTTGTTGATATTTAGTAATATTGGTTCTTATTATCCATTATCCTAAATTAAAATTTAGTATATTTACAGACACTCAGAAACACTAGGAAGTTAAAATTACATATTATTTCTTTGCTCTTGAAATTACATTTGATAAGCTTTTGTATATTTTTAAGGAACAATCTGTGTCTTCAGCACTTTTTGATGTAGCATTACATTAAGAACATTTTCCATGTTATTAAATATTTTTTGAAAGCATGTTAATACCTACAAAACATTCCATCTTATGCAAGTACCACATAATTTATCTGTGCCTTTATTACTTGATATTAAATGTGTTTCTAATTTCTTCTATCCCCAAACATTCTATAATAAGCATCTTTGTACATTAATCCTTGTTAATTGCTTTATTTCTTTAAAATAATTCTTATAATGCTATATAAGTAAAGTATGCTGTGGGCACTCAAAACCATAGAGAAAACAGTACATCTAAATAAGAATCATAACACATCGAGGGGGATTTTAAGTGAATGAACCTAGTGATTAATTTTAAGAACATAAAACTTGAGACAACCAGATATTATGTGCTCCCTAATGTGAAGAAATAAGAAGTGTAGCACATCAACTATGAAGAACTCTTACCAATCAAATCTGAATCAAAACTGTAGTTCCCAATCACTAATTTGTTAAAAAAGAAAAACATGAAAATCGGAGAAATATGTTAAAAATAAAACAGGAATACACACAGAAAAATGCAAAATTTTGTTAACTCTACAAGGCAAATGACCACCCACAAGGAAGAATAAACGTCATGGAAAAAAGAGAGAGGGACAACCTACAGATTTAAAGACAAGAGAATAATCAACCAAGCTATCAATATTCTGAGCCCTGTTGGGATTCTGATTTCAATAAAACAACTTTGGAAATAAATTATGATACATCATGCAGATATATACACTGACTAGATTTTTTAATATTAAGGGTTTATTGTTAAATTTGTGGGTGGATAGCTGGAAAAGCTTTTGTCTTATTTTGTATTTTTTTAGTCCTTATGCTATTTTTTCCCCGATGAAATGTTATGTTTAGGATTTTCATCTATACTATTCAGGGGTTAAAGTAACTCTGAAGTAATCCTAAAGTAACCTTAAAGTAATCGTGTTTTGGGCAGAGCCAAAACACGATTGGACATATGTTGATAATTATTGATCTTCTCTATATTTACATATTTTTTGAGAATTTAAAATGCCACAAAAGGGAGCAACGGGAAATGAGTTTACTATTTCGGTGGGGAATAGATAATACAGTCTTGTTATATATATATATGGTTTATCCTGAAGAGATTTGGGAAAGGATGTGATATGATGGGATTCACAAGTGAGAGTGCACTCTTACAAACGTGGACATGAATTCATCCAGGAGCAAGGAGACCATTAATACCTTCCTCTATTTCTATAATTCCAGTCCCCTCTCTGTCACACTCTTATGGGCTATAATTTCTCTACAGAATGATAATAGAATGATAAAGAAAATAAGAATGAATTAAAAATGAGATGTGAAAGCCAAAGGGACTCCTTGGTAGAGGCAAAGAAGCCCTCGTTTTGCAGCAGGAGTGCAGAGAAAGCCAAACATGAGGCCTGAGATTTATTAGTCTGTGCGACTAACTTCAAAGGAGGTTAAACTTGGCAGATTTGTTATACCAAGGGCATTGCCCCCATTGGGAAAATCTGAAGCTTTAACACACAGAATCTAGACATGCGGATGATTGCTTCTGAAGATTTTGATTCTTTTGATTCCTCTGACTCTTCTAAGCCTGCAGAAGTGTTCCATTCCTTTTTGCTAAGAGCAGTCATCTCAATAATCCTGAAAGGCAGCAGATATACCACTCAAGATCTGCCCTCACTTTCCCTCCTGGCCACTTGGCTTATACCTAGGTTTTAAGTCACAATATCAAGCAACTGAGGATGCACTTGGCTTCATAAACAAGGTACTGTAATTTAAAGATGCTGCAAATCTATCTGACATGTATCAGTAGCCATCTGGGATGTATGAGTGGCACTGTGTTAGAAAATTCTTTATCAGAGGGACTGGAACATAGAATTGGAAAAGGAAGAATTTATTTACCTGAGAATATTCTTTGGAGATAAAGGATTTAGTGTCCTGGAAAGAACCTCAGGAGATTGTACAAACTAATAAGGTGGCTCCCAGTGGCATGGTACACACAGTGGCCAAGCTGAACAAAACTGAAGTGCATGAACTGCAATGTCAGATGATGGATAAAGAAATTAAAAAGTTCAGAGAAGTAGACGTGCTAGAATGGATGTAATATGTACAGTCAGAAGATAAGCATGATGGTTATGTTCCCTGGGAAGGCCCAAAGGACACAAATTTATCAAGGCCATATGAATGGCCTGGTGAGACAGGAAGCATCATTAAAAAGTTCAGGGGCTTCCCTGGTGGCTCAGTGGTTGAGAGTCCGCCTGCCGATGCAGGGGACGCGGGTTCGTGCCCCGGTCCGGGAGGATCCCACATGCCGCGGAGCAGCTGGGCCCATGAACCATGGCCGCTGGGCCTGTGCGTCCGGAGCCTGTGCTCTGCAATGGGAGAGGCCACAACAGTGAGAGGCCCGTGTACAGCAAAAAAAAAAAAAAAAAAAAAAAAAAAAAAAAAAATTCAGTAGTGTCTCTACTTTTCATTTTAGGGCTGGAGATAGAAAATACTGTTACAGAATTTATCTAGCTGAAAACAATGTCCATGAATGGACTTTAAAATAGTAGAGTCTAGGTGGCAGCAGTTAACTGTCAGTACCCAGGTGGTACTTAACCACATATGTTGTGATCACTAGCAAAGTTGGAGTAATAGCCCTGGGAACCAGATACACAGGGTCTTACAAGGATGGTTAATAGAATATGACCTCCCTAGGGGCGAAATAGATTGGTGTCTGACAAAGTCACTACTCAGCTTGAACCAGCAGAAGAAATCAAGGTTTGGTGATTGGGCATCTGAGGATAGCCACCCTAATAAATATGTCATGATTCCTTGCATAGGTTTCAGACTGGGGACCATTGTTCAGAATCAGAGCCCACTAAACAGTGGTTCCAAGTGGAACAATTGCAATACCATAGCATGTATACAAAGCAATGATTTGCTGCATTTTTCCTCAAGAAAATTATGGCCATTTACTCACTTGACTATAAATTGGGAGATGGGGATTACTCATATTTTTAGCACTGTTGGTATAGGTTATGGAGTTTCTGTGTTATTGAACTACGAATACTTTGAAACATTATTGTGGCCTTCCTATATGTATGGGGGCATATGGGAGACAGCTAATAAATCACTCACATAGACCACCTGATGGTCATTTCCCTGGACCCTGAATGTTTAATTGGTATTAACATACTTGGAAGTTAGTACAACTTCCAGATTGGGTCCTTGGTTGTAGATAACTACCAAAATAGGGAAAGCCACATGGAAGCCTCTGAAACTGTTCCTGTCATGAGAAAGTAAGTAAAAATATATAAATAAAAATTGTATCATATATGTTTTATATAGAGTTTAGGAGATTTATATCAGCCATGACTTTCTAACAGATGCAAGGATGGTGGTCCTTATCACATCCCCAGTTAAGTTACCTAGCAATGATCTTGCAAAAACCAGATGGATCCTGGAAGGTGACTGTAGACCGCTGCAAGCTCAGCCCAGTAGTTGCCCTGATTGAAGTTGCCATGATGGATGTGATAACTTTGTTAGAACAGATAGAGCCTCAGGTTCTGGTATATGGACATTGTTTTGGCATATGCATTCTTTTCTATTTCAGTAAGAAAAGAGGATCAGGGAGAGTTTTTGCTCACTTCAAATGTGTTATTTTTTAGAGCTAAGAAAAATTCTAGTAGAGATTTGCTGAAAAGATAGTGTCAGAAGCTCATTTTACCATTTTGGTATCATTCTTTGGCACAGGGAAGTTGATTCTTTCCTCACATGCACCTAACATACCTTGTTTGCCTTTTGAAAATTTATGCTGCTATTAAACATCAAAAATTATATCACATGGAAATGTCTTCCTGGGAGGGTGTGCTGTTACTGTTGAGTCATCTTTCTGTGGTATCATTAGGTACAAAAGCTTTGAAGTAAGACCTAAAGCCAAAATTCTCACAGATGTGCATGAAAATAGACTTCAAAAAGGATCTCTGTGCTCTTTCACAGGCAGGTAAACATGTGTGAGAGAGAAAAAAGAAAGCAGGAGAGACAGAAACTCACTTAAAGGCTTAACTTTGAACAAAACAGGCCTTAGGCCTTTTCTTTCAAATTGGTGTCTCTTTATATGACTTCCTGCCCCTCTACTAGGTAACAATTGAAGTCTCACTTTGTGAACTAATTTACATTGACCTCTTCCTTAGACCTCAATAGTTCTTTTTAAAGTGAGGTTTGTTTTCCCTAATGAGGATCAGCTGTGAGCAGGAGCGGCCAAAATAAATTCCCTTTAACAAGCTGTGCCTCTGCTTAGGCTGAAATTTGGAGAAGAGGAGAGGCCAAGAATACATAAAAGGTCTTGAGCCTGCCGGTTAACATTGAAGATCCTATAAACGCAATGTATTTAGACTTACCACATTTTTCTTTATTAAGGAATTATTATATTCCAAACACTAAAGCTACAAAATGAGGATAAACAAAGCCATGAAAAGAATGACCATCTTTGATAGCTCTTGGGCCATAAATTAAACTTTCTCTATTTTTAATAAGTGTACAAAATTTAGATCAAGGTTCACTTTATTAAAATTATTTTTCTTTGTCTTTTCATTTTATCAACTAGTGGCTTAGAAGTACTCATGCCATCACAAAATGAAGAACAAGAAAACAAAACTACAAATTAGAAAGGGTCAATCTATCAGGATTATAGCTTGATCTCTCAAAGCCTAGAGCTTACTAAAACCTCAAAATAATTTCATCAAACAATGTTATAACTGGAGATAAACAGCCCAGTTTTCTTTAAGTTTTCAAGTCTCTTGTCTTCTATTATTAGTTTGTCATATGATTTATTTTCCAAAAAAACAAGGATCTATCAAATTGTGCCACTAAATCTCTTCTCTACTTTGATCTTCATTTATGATTTAAGGCAAAACAGCCTATGTGATGCTCAGCTTTATGGCATGTAGATTCTTTGCTCTTCATGTAGAAGCCAAGCTTCCCTCACCTCCAAGCATTCTGGAACTGATTGATGGCAAGCCTACCTCAAAAAGTCTTTTCTTATCCTCAGTAGGAATATAACAATAAATAGGAAGAAATGATGATGCTACTGAAGCCGGTGAGCACAGCTGCTCATTTCATCAGTTCTGCTGTTACCTCTGGCTCAGAGGTTCCCATTTTCTCTGCTTCTATGGGATGTGTCAGGACTGCTCTGACAGCAAGCCCCATAGGCACATGGCATAAAGCTTCTTGCTTTTAAAGCCGGCTTTTACTGACTCACCAGTTGAGTGTAGTAGCAGTTCTAATGATAACTGGGGAGCTAGTAGAATAATCCAAAAAGTGCTGCCCTCAAATTCTGAGTTAATGAAAAGAAAACAAATTTAGAGTAAACACATCATACTCTGAAGATAAAAGAAAACATATTCTTCTAGTTAACACTAATTATACGAATATTATTATTATCATATTCTTTTTTCTTAAAAGCTCATGAGCTTTGGGTCAGAAAAATGTGGGTGGAAGTCCCGACTTTATAACCTATGAGCATTATGACTAGAGAAATTAGAATAATCCTATAATGTCCTTGAAATTCTTGAACTCAGCTACAAATCACTTGGTATAATCATGTGCTGATTAAGATTTTGTGATGTTTAAATAACATGTATTCATGATTAGGATTATGAGAGACACAGAAGTAATCACTCAGCATGGATTTTTTTTGTCTTTAAAAACAAAAAAACATTAAAACTCTTTCTCTCTGCCAGGTTAAATATACCTACCTTAAAAGCAGGGGGTTCCCTGACTTCTTTCTCTATTTCTATAGATTTTGGTGTTTTATTGGCCATAATGAATTGAATCATGGCCCCCAAAATATAGGTCCATGCCCTTATATTCAGAATGTCTGAATTATTCCTAGTATGGCAAAAGATGTGATTAAGTTAAGAATCTTGAGAGGCAAAACTTATCTTGGATTAACCAGGAGGGCCCTAAATGCAATCACATTTATCTTTATGAGAGAGAAACAGTTTTGAGACAGACAGAAAAGGAGAAACACGAACACAGGAGGAAGAAGCTGTGTGACCCAGAGAGACTGGAGCAGTATAGCCACAAGCCAAGGAACACGTGGAGTCACCAGAAGTTGGAAGTGGCAAAAATAGATGCTCCGTTCTAGCTTTGGGACGGAATGTAGCCCTGCCAACACGTTGATTTAGGACTTTTGGCCTCTAAAACTGTGAGACAATAAATTTCTATAGATTTAAGGCACCGGTTTCTGATGTTTCTATAGGAACCACAGGAAACTAATGCATTGCCATTTTATCACTTTGTGCATTCCAAGTGTATCTTGGCAACTTATCGATAGACTGTTACGACCTTGAAAGTGGAAATCACATCTTACTCCGCTTTGTGTAGAATTCAGTACCTCGCCCAAGTCTTTACAGTTAGCAAGGTCTAGAACAAAATTCCCAAATGGATTAATAAATGCCATCATCAGTGAGAGAATTATTCTGGACCCAGTTCCTAAATACAATGATTAAGAATACTGATTTGGTGAAAAGTCAGCAAAATTGAACAATTATCTAGATGTACCTTTTGGGGAAAGGATAAAATGAAACATGCATTTTAACACTGAAAAGATTTAAAAGTCACATAGGAAATAACTGTTATTGACCTATCTAAGAGATGAACTGACGATCTAAGAGAAAAATTCGTAAAAGGACTTTTGTGTATTGTGTTGATTGTACTTCTGGGTTTTAGTCCAAATTGTAAGGAGCCTGAAAGTTGTTACTTGCTTCCTCACAACAGGAAAAGTGATGAATAAACTGAAAAGCAGCAACTCTTTTTAGAGTCATCAGGGAGCTAAAGCCACAAGGCAAACTGCTGCCCCTAAACCTGGAGAAATAGGAGAATACAGAGAATCACAGCTTATTGGGAGTATAAACCCAGAAGTGGAACAGAATCCCATCACTGGTGCCAATCCCAGTAGGAACACAAACTGTATTGACAGAGTGCTAGAGGCTCAGTGTGCACTAGCTTGAGAGTTAAAATCTCCATGTGGCCCCAATCTTTTATACGTTTTACCTCTAGGAGTCCCATTAGATTCTTACTGTGAAGAATAGAGGAAAAATTCTCTCATACTTCTGGCAGGGGGAGGGGAAAAGTCACTATTCTGAAATATGCCCACATGTCCCTGTTCTTAACAAAGTACACCCTCAAGGGAAACTTTTACCAGAGCCAAACAGTTTGGAATTTATCTAAGCCTAACGTCACTGGCAGAAGAGAAATACCCAACTCCAGTCCTCCAGCTCTTTGAAAGAGAAGAAAATCCTAGATGATATGTTTGAATACATGTTCAGGAAGCAGAAATGCAATGAAAGAGTAATAACTGTTACAGCTGGTCAGAGAAGTTACCACCCAGAGTGACTGCTTAAGGCATCCTGGCCATTACCCAGTCAATTTGATAAAGAATCCAAGAAAGATTCAACACCAAGACCCAAGATAATTACTGAGGGATGGACTCCAGCAATATTACTGAGTTAAAAACAGGAAAGCATGAAGATCAGGAAACAAGGGATGGGACGTAGTGGAGGAAGTCCTAAGTTGAAGATGAATGGAAGTTCAAGGAAGAAGACTGCTGCATGAGTGGAGAACAACCAGTTCAAAGTGTAACAGAAGAACCATCTGCAAGAAAATATTATGGTTGGGAAAAAGTCTAATTCTAGAAGGAGAATAGATCTCTGGATCATTTGGGGAAAATTTAAAAATAGTTACAGAAAACAAGACAAAGGAAGCACTGAAGTATTTTCTCCAGGAAAACACAAGAAAGACACAGGAAAGATATTCAACTGTGTGCACAACTGGGTCATGCAGTGAACACACTTTACATGTTTTTTTTTCCTATATATGTGTATTTGTTTGTTAATTTTATTAAGCAAAGAGAAGAAAAGAGCTATTCTTGTTTCATAGGGGTGAATTTGTTTTTTAAAAAATAATATTCATAAAAGTACATACTACAGAGGTTTCAGCTTGATTGATAGTGATTTGCAGATATATCTAATCTACTGAACGATCTCAGAATTTCATAAACTTTTACTTGTGAAGAAACATTTTACATAAAACGGCCCTTTGTTAAATTTTGGCCTAGCCAGTTTTTGGTTTTTGCAGCAAAATTATTTGGTTAACGTATTAAGATACAACTATATGGTTTCTTTTTCATTTCTCTTTATCTAATCTTATTTCGTGTTTTTTTCCCTTCAGTTTTCTACCTCATTACACTTTCCTCCTTTTATAATCTCATCCCTTTTTAAAATATGGAACTGATTCTCTTCTAAATAATACACAGTGAATATGTGCATAGATAGAAATTAATTGGGAGAGTTATTACTTCTAAAAGAGGGAAAGGAAAATAGGATAACAACATAGAAATGTGCTTCCTGAACTGCCTTTTCTGTAATCTTTCTCTTCCATTATGGCACATCTATTTTTTTTCCTCTTTACTGTGTATGCCTAGATTCTGGATCATTTCAAATCCATTTTTTCTGGCACATTATGTTCCAACATAGTGCCATTTTTTTGTTCTTAAACAGATTACTTATTTCTTATATCTTCTTGGGTCTCACTTTGTTTCTTCCTCTGATGGGGAACAAAACACTTCAAGAAATCCATCACTGTGCTCTTAGAGTGGTTTTCCTTAGGCATTGTTTGAAGTTCTCAGTTTAACATGAAAAAAAAATGATTCACATAAGTTATGCACATTGTTACATAAAAATGCAAACTAAAGATGAATATAGTATATTCTATCTTCAGAATTCTCAGCTCAATCATGTAACGTTTATAAAGATATTATATATCAATCTTTCTTATAAAATATATTGTCTAAGAAGTTCCACATCAATAATAATCAATTTATTACTAATAACTGACAAATAAATACCACTATTCTTTGAGGCCTATATTATTTTTTAAAATATTTATTTATTTATTTATTTGGCGGCACCAGTTCTTAGTTGCAGCAGATGGCCTCCTTAGTTGTGGCAGGCCGGCTCCTTTGTTGCAGCACGTGGGCTCCTTAGTTGTGGCACGTGAACTCTTAGTTGTGGCATGCACGTGGGATCTAGTTCTCTGACCAGGGATTGAACCCGGACCCCCTGCATTGGGAGCATGGAGTCTTATCCACTGCACCACCAGAGAAGTCCCTGAGGCCTGTATTATTACATGCAATTTACATATGAGGAAATAGAGAGTTTAGAGATATGAGTAGTTGCTCTAGATGACACAGTTCATAAATAAGAAATGGTGCTGAAATTTAAACATATATTTAAACCCACACATATTTAAATCCAAATTTGGTGTATATATTAAATATTGATAGATATTGTAAATATTGATAAATATTGGTGGTAATCTATTACATTTCATGGTAATTTACACTGTATATTTGTTTGATTTTGACCATTTTTTAGCCTCACAATAGGCTGGCTGAAAGGAAATAAAGAAGATAACTTTTCTATTAGAATAAAATTCTATATTTTTAATCCATGATATGGAGTTGAAAACTAAAATTCAAAAGATCAATAATGTATACATAATAATGGGTAATATTGGCTTCTTAAATTGTTAAAAGTAAATATGTCAGAATAAGCCCGTGTAAGATTTAATTATAGGCTCAAATAGATCCATCCCTACAAGCAGGGTAAAGCATTTTCACTGACAGAGCATGGAGTCCCTGTTATTGAATTCTGCTCAATGCTAAAGAAACAGACATCAATTTGGTGACTTAAACGTTTAATTTTCTAAAGACACAAGAGTGAACACCCAGTGGAATGAGAATTGTGCACGCAATTACAATTTGTATTGTAGACAACAACCAAACACGGCAAAGTGACATAAAATAAGGTTTGCATGGACTGAGATATTTAACATGCTTTTGACTGAGAATGTCTAACAATGTAAATATATTACTTTTTCCTTGTGGATGTATACGTATAATAAAATTTAATGAAAAAATCTCAGTGGGTATTATGAAACTTAATTAAATAATATAAAATTAGTCTGGAGAGGAAGTTTAGGATCATTTACCATACTTCCCCCTTTTGTGGTCCAAGTCCCCACAATGCCTGCTCTTCTTTACTGGGATTTCCAGTCCATTCACATTTCGACTTCCTTCCATCATCTTCTCATTTCTGTTTCTATATTTTAAATCCCTTGGCTTCTGATTCCAACCTCTCTTTTCCTAGTGCTTAAGAAAGTGTTGTGCCTGTTTTTCTTTCACAGTCTCAGCCCAGTTACACTTACTTCTGGACATATTCTTTAAACTGACTTCTCCAGGCCTAGGCCAGCTGTAATATTATAGGGAGAAAATCAAACATCCAAGTGTGTGGCTACACTTGTGAACTGTCTGCCTCCAATTGTTTGGCAAAACCACAGTCTCCTTCTGCTCAGTCAACCTCACAATCACTGGGGGAGGATCTAAGTTTTTAATCCTTCCAGGCCTTCATTCCAAAGCCTCATTTCTCCTTTTTTTTTTTTAACATTTTTATTGGAGTATAATTGCTTTACAATGGTATGTTAGTTTCTGCTTTTTAAAAAAGTGAATCAGCTCTACATACATATATATCCACATATCTCCTCCCTCTTCAGTTTCGTTCCCACACTGCCTATCCCACCCCTCTGGGTAGAGACAAAGCACAGAGCTGATGTCCCTGTGCTATGCAGCTGCTTCCCACTAGCTATCTGTTTTACATTTGGTAGTGTATATATGTCCATGACACTCTCTCACTTCGTCCCAGCTTACCACTTCCCCCTCCCCATGTCCTCAAGTCCATTCTCTACGTCTGCATCTTTATTTCTGTCCTGCCCTTAGGTTCTTCAGAAACAATTTTTTTTCAGATTCCATATATACGTTTTAGCATATGGTATTTGTTTTTCTCTGTCTGACTTACTTCACTCTGTATGACAGTCTCTAAGTCCATCTACCTCACTACAAATAACTCAACTTCGTTTCTTTTTATGGCTGAGTAATATTCCATTGTATATATGTGCCACATCTTCTTTAGCCATACATCTGTTGATGGACACTTAGGTTGCTTCCATGTCGTGGCTATTGTAAATAGAGCTGCAATGAATATTGCGGTACATGAATCTTTTTGAATTATGGTTTTCTCAGGGTATATACCCAGCAGTGGGATTGCTGGGTTGTATTGTAGTTCTATTTTTACTTTTTTAAGGAACCTCCATACTGTTCTTCATACTGGCTGTATCAATTTACATTCCCACCAACAGTGCAAGAGGGTTCCCTTTTTTCCACACCCGCTACAGCATTTATTGTTTGTAGATTTTTTGATGATGGCCATTCTGACTGGTGTGAGGTGATACTTCATTGTAGTTTTCATACTTCATTGTAGCATTTCTCTAATGATTAGTGATGTTGAGCATCCATTCATGTGTTTGTTGGCAATCTGTATATCTTTGGAGAAATGTCTATCTAGGTCTTCTACCCAATTTGGACTGGGTTGTTTGATTTCTTGATATTGAGCTCCATGAGCTACTTGTACATTTTGGAGATTACTCCTTTGTCAGTTGCTTCATTTGCAAATATTTTCTCATATTCTGAGGGTTGTCTTTTCATCTTGTTTATGATTTCCTTTGCTGTACAAAGCCTTTTAAGTATCATTAGGTCCATTTGTTTATTTTTGTTTTTATTTCCATTTCTCTACGAGGTGGGTCAAAAAGGATTTTGCTGTGATTTATATCATAGAGTGTTCTATGTTTTCCTCTAAGAGTTTTACAGTGTCTGGCCTTGCATTTAGGTCTTTAATCCATTTTGAGTTTATTTTTGTGTATGATGTTAGGGAGTGTTCTAATTTCATTCTTTTACATGTACCTGTCCAGTGTTCCCAGCACCATTTATCAAAGAGGCTGTCTTTTCTCCATTGTATATTCTTGCCTCCTTTATCAAAAATAAGGTGAACATATGTGTGTGGGTTTATCTCTGGGCTTTCTATCCTGTTCCATTGATCTTGATTTCTGTTTTTGAGCCAGTACCATACTGTCTTGATTACTGTAGCTTTGTCCTATAGTCTGAAGACAGGGAGCCTGATTCCTGCAGCTCCCTTTTTCTTTCTCAAGATTGCTTTGGCTATTTGGGGTCTTTTTGTGTTTCCATACAAATTGTGAAATTTTTTGTTCTACTTCTGTGAAAAATGACATTGGTCATTTGATAGGGATTGCATTGAATTTGTAGAGTACTATGGGTAGTATAGTTATTTTCACAATGTTGATTCTTCCAATCCAATAACATGGTATATCTCTCCATCTGTTTGTATCATCTTTAATTTCTTTCATCAGTGTCTCATACTTTTTTTATTTTTGCGGTATGCGGGCCTCTCTGTTGTGGCCTGTCCCATTGCGGAGCACAGGCTCCAGATGCGCAGGCTCAGCGGCCATGGCTCACAGGCCCAGCCACTCCGCGGCATGTGGGATCCTCCCGGACTGGGGCACGAACCTGTGTCCCCTGCATCGGCAGGCGGACTCTCAACCTCTGAGCCACTAGGGAAGCCCCAAAGGGAGGATTTTAATGCTGCAAAATAGCTTTGACATGTAATTCTCCTTTCCCATAATCTGGCTAATGATACCTACATTCATTGGCAAAATTAAAAATATTTTGTTACTCAATTCCTAATTACAAAATATTTTATAATGAGTAAATGGATTACAATTATAGATATTCTGCCCTCTGTTAAAAAAAGCATTTTATACACAGAAAAAATTTTTACTCCTGTCATCTCATGATGAAGACATTTCCACCGCCTGCACCATTGTCCCTACCATGCTCAATTCAGACTCAGCAATCGGAGAATCTACCCTGACGAAGGTTTTGTCGGCTAGGGAGATGGAAGATACATTGGTGTGGACCTGTGTGTATGTGTGTGGTGGCCATGGCTGTGGCAAAGGAAGACAACTGGAAAGCGCCCCCTCTGTGCAGCCTGCAACTCATTTTATTGGCAATGAATTTGGCAAGGGGATGCAAACCAAGTAGCAAATTGTTGGCATTTAGTTTTAAAATCAAATATGAGTAATTCTGGTGGAAAAGAATCCATTGTTGAAAAGTACCATTTCTGTTAAAGCACAACATGTAGACATATGTAATCATATATGTACACACATATTTACTTTTTCTGTTCTGATACGACATTCATTCTACCAAGGGGGTCAGAGCTTTTAGGTAAGATGCTTTACTGCTATCACCAGTGGTTTCTCAAACCTCACACCTCTGCTTCCATATCAACCCTGTGCAAAATGTCATCAGTATTATCTGGGGGTGTTTAAGAACTTATTCTCTTTATTCATAGATTTGCTAGAACACCTTTTCATTCTCAATATGATATTATATTTATAAAGTTCTTAGAAGGTCACACAAGGTCAGATTTAATGGTTTGCTCGATTATACAGGAGAGAACTAGGTGAGGACACTTGGACACGACTGGCTTCTAAGTTTAATTTTCTCTCTTAAAATTCCATGAAATCTGTGCTCATTACTCAACACTTTCATTGCTCAAAAGAAGACGTCACTTGAAGGGAAACCTGTTATACAAAGATGTCCTAACATTTCCACATAATTCATCTCTGTACCCGAAGCGATATATCACTTTTCTTGATTAATGCCCACCAGAACAAAATAACCTGGAATGGTTTCTTGTAGTTTGCATTAATATTATCTGGCCTACATACCTAGAGGTTACTGGTCTATTGAGTAGTAGTTAATAGCTAGCTGTAGAATGCATATTTAATTTTTCAATTTAAATGCCTAGATAATGCTGGGGGCAGTGCAGATATATAAACAACTTGTTCTTGGCCTTAAGAGGTGTGATTATTGCTTAGGATGAGCAATTATTCAAGATATCCTCAGGGGATGTGAGATGTGACAGATGACACACTGACACTATTTAGAAGGAGCCTGCCAGATGGTCAGAACCTGCAGTTGTGGAATGAGGACAGTATGAAGGGACCTGGGGCAAAAAAAACAGTTTCTGTAGCAATCTGGTAGCAGTAACATTTGGAAACCTGAGAGACCCGGTCCAAGGGTATGGGAGAAAAACTTCACAAAGTACATGAGTTAAATAAGAACTGAAAGTAGACTCATTTCACAATTCAGTCTTTTCCTGATTAAATCATCTTCTATGGCCTGAGAGGTTGGCTGTTTCTACTTCATCTTGATATAACATACAAGTTACAGTGAAATTTAAAATTTTACTTTAAAAAGTGAATTTTTTTTCCCCCTTGGGCTACAGAGAAAAGAGTTGGTTATTGCTCTGGCCACAGTTTCAGCACGTTCTTTAAGTCGCCCTGTTATCAAAATATTTTGCGCTCTTCACAGTCTCCATATGCTGTTTACAGCTTGTAGTGCTGAGGATCATTAATTCTTTGTCCAACCAGTATATCATTGGTGGATGAGTACACAAGGAAGTATGAACTACAAATGAATGTTTGGAGGACAGGAAGGCAAGAGTCTCTGTCAGCCTCATTTTTAGTGTTATATTAGAGAAGCACAATACAATGGTGGGAAAACAGTTATTAAAGGGAAACATCAAAATTTACCCATCCCAGCAAGAATATGCCCTTCAGATGAAACATAATATTTCTGACATGTTTTAAATGTAAGGAATGATAATTTGCTAGATTATAGGAGAGAGAAGCTGTCACTGTAATTACACATCACTATTCTTTAGATTTTTTTTTTTTTGCGGTACGCGGGCCTCTCACTGTTGTGGCCTCTCCCATTGCGGAGCACAGGCTCCGGACGCGCAGGCTCAGCGGCCATGGCTCACGGGCCCAGCTGCTCCGCGGCATGTGGGATCTTCCCGGACCGGGGCACGAACCCGTGTCCCCTGCATCGGCAGGCGGACTCTCAACCACTGCGCCACCAGGGAAGCCCATATTCTTTAGATTTTTAATTAAATATTTTAATATAAGTCAAATACAATAAAATGCTCTCATGCCAATGCCATGATTACTACAGTTTTATAGTAAGTCTTGAAAGTGAAAAGGTAAGTGTCTGACCACCTTTAAATTATTTTTCAAAATACTTCTGGCTATTCTAGGTAAATGGCATTTCCAATAAATTGTAAAGTTTGTCAAGTTTACAAAATTTCTTGCTGAGATTATGACTGGGATTGAAATGAAGCTATAAAGTCTTCCAAGCTATGTATGTAGTTCAATAATCTGTTTATTTAAATTTTAATTTTTCAAGGTTACTGGTCTATTGAGTAGTAAGTAGTTAATAGCTAGCTGTAATTTATAGTTTAGTTATTTTGTCAAATTCATTCCTAAGTATTTTGATTTTGATACTACTGTAAATGATGTCATTATGTTAATTTTATATTGAAATATGTTGTCCATGTCCAATTAAAAAATATCTAAAATATAGATATCTAAAAATATAGATATCTAAAAAATATCTATTGCTCTTTTATTTTGAATCTTGCCATGATCACTTTACTTTGTTGTATATATTTAGATTTCTTTCAGTTTGATTTTGGTTTTTTTTTTTGTTTTTTTTACAAAGATTATCATATGGTTTGAAGACAGTTTTACAGTGGGGCATTTTTGCCCTGTTGCAAAACTTAGAATGAAATTGTTCAGTCCTTCAACATTAAATATATACTAGTTCTAGGTTTTTCATAAATGACTTATCAAATTGAAAGGTAGTGCTCCACTCAAGACAGTGGAGTCGTAGGACGTGGAACTCACCTCCTCCCACACATACATCAAAAATACACATACAAATGGAACAATTCTCACAGAACACCTACTGAACACCAGCAGAAGACCTCAAACACCTGAAAGGACAAGAAAGATCTCTACATAACCAGGTAGGATGACAGGAAAAAAAAGAGGAAGCAGGACGGGACCTGCACACTTGGGAGGGAGCTGAAAAAGAGGGAAGGTTACCGCACTCTGGGAAGCCCCCTCACTGGCAGGGAGATCAGCCAGGACAGAAAAGGAGCTTCAGAGGCTCCTTTTGCTCCTTCTGCAGAATGCAGCCCCCTATCTATGGCAGGCAGAAAAGAGAGAGACCTACATGGATGCACGTGTCACTGCCCTGTGCACTCCAGCTGCCTCCTAGGAGGGTTCCTGTTCCAACCACCACCTCAGCAGGCCCTGGGAGCAGGCATCAGTGGGTTGCCCACTCACAGAGGTGGGGTTGAAACCACAGCTGAGCCCCAGGGGCTGTGTGACTCAGGAAGCAGGGCTGAAATCTCTCAACATGGCTGCGTGCACCATGGATTTATACCTCTGCCTCTGGCTTTGTAAATTCATCACCTGTGGGACAACCAAATAGACAATGGGTGCTCCTGAAGCTGGGACAGATCTGGCCTTAGCAGCTGTGGGCTTTGTGGGTGCATGCACACGGGGGGCTGGCCTGGGCCTGGGTCTGAGTTGCCTCCATAGCTCCCAGAGTGGGTCCAGGTTCGTAACTACTGCAGTCCATAGACCTGACTTCAGCGCACTGCACTGGTGGCCTTGTGGAAACAGTGCCTGAGAGACATGAGGCATTGTGTGATCCAATCCTGACTACCTCACACTGCAGCTCACAAACACAGCTCAGAAACAGATCTGGGGTTTCTACTCCAACACCTCGGGAGCAGATCCTGCCCCTGACAAGGCAGTGACAACCACAGAGCTAAGGGGAGGACCTGCTCAACCTCCAGTGCAGGACCTGGTCACCACAACACCAGTCACACCTCCTATCAAGGGGATAATGGCCAGCATATACTGAGGAAAGAGGTGGCAGGCATCTATACTAAAAACGGCCCTCACACCAAATATATTAAACCCATGCAGGTTACACAGGGATGTTCCCACATAAAAATAGTCTCCCAAGATCACAGTAGATAACTGTTTCTCCTCAACCCATAGAGCAAGAGAAAAAAAGTAAAATGAAGAATCAAAGGAACAATTCTCAATTAAAACATCAAGAGAATTCTCTTGAAAAAATAAACAATGAAACAGACCTCTTCAGTCTAACAGACACTGATTTCAAAAAGGAGATAATAAAAATACTGAAGGAGTTTAGAAAGGCTATTAACAGAAATGCAAATTACTGTAAAAAGGAACTATAAACTATAAGGACGAGTCAAGAAAAGTTAGAAAATTTATTTCCAGAGATGAAAGCTGAACTAAAGGCAATGAATGCAGAATGAATAATGCAGAAGAAGGAATAAGTGACCTGGAAGATAGAATAATGGAAATCACCCAATCAGAACAGCAGACAGAAAGCCAAATGATAAAAAATGAAAGCAATATAAGAGACTTTTGGGATAATATAAAGCAGGACAATCTACTGATAATAGGGATCCCAGAAGGAGAAGAAAGAGAAAAGAGGATTGAAAATGTATTTGAAGAAATTATGGCTGAAAACTTCCCAAACCTAAAGAAGGAAACAGCTACCCAAGTACAGGAAGCACAGAGGGTCCCATACAAGGGAAACCCAAACAGACCTACACCAATACATATTATAATAAAAATGGCAAAATTTAAAGAGGATTCTAAGGCAGCAAGAGAAAAAGAGTTAATTACAAGAGAACAATAAAGCTATCAGCTGATTTCTCTACAGAAATATTGCAGGCCAGAAAGGAGTGGTAAGATATATTCAAAATACTGAAAGGGAAAAATCTGCAACCTAGGATGTTCTACCCAGCAAGATTATCATTTAGAATAGAAGGAGAGATAAAGAATTTTTCAGACAAGCAAAAAGTAAAAGAATACAGCAATATTAAACCTATCCTAAAGGAAATATTGAAAGGTCTTCTCTAAATAGAAAAGAAGTAGGAATCTATAGGAAAGAGAAAATCACAATTGAAAAGTAAGTAACTTAAATAAGCCAGTACACAGATTAAAAAATATCAAAAATATTCTGTGAAAGCAATGATAACCACAATGAACAGCAAAAGGATATACAAGAAGATGTAAAAGAAGACATCAAAATTATAAAATGTGGTGCAGAAGAGTAACAAAATATAGATTCTTTTTTTCTAGAATATGTTTGAGTCTATATGACTACCGGTCTAAGGCAAGTAGATGTAGGAATGGAAAACTATACTTGAAAAATAGGGTAAGCACAAATCAAAAACATACAATAGATTTACAGAAACCAAAAAGAAGAGAACATAATTATAATACAAATTGAAGCACAAAAGGAAAAACAAGAAGGGACAAAGAAGAAATACAAAATCAATGGAAAAACAAGATTAAAGGGGAAATAAATATATATCTATCAATAATTACCTTAAATGCCAATAGAATCAATGCTCCAATCAAAAGACACAGAGTGGCAGAGTGGATAAAAGAACAAGAGCCTACAATATACTCCCTACAAGAGACCCACTTTAGGGCAAAGGACACACATAGACTGAAAGTGAGGGAATGGAGAAAGATATTTCATGCAAACAGAAATGAAAAGAAAGTGGGAGTCATAATACTCATATCAAACAAAACAGGCTTTAAAACAAAGGCTATAAAGAAAGATAAAGGACACTATAATGCCCAAAGGATCAATACAAGGAGAGGATATTACACTCATCAACATATATACACCCAATATAGGAGCACCAAAATACATAAAACAAATACTAACAGACATAAAGGGAGAAACTGACAGGAATACAATAATAGTAGGATACTTTAACACCCCACTCACATCAATGGACAGATCTTTGAGACAGAAAATCAGTAAGGCAACAGAGAACCTAAATGATACAATAGAACAGTAATGTAATTGAAATTTCAGGACATTACATCCAAAAAAAGAATATACATTCTTTTCAAGTGCACATGGAACATTGTCTAGGATTGACCACATACTAGGGCACAGAAACAAGCCTCAACACATTTAAGAGTATAGAAATCATTTCAACCATCTTTTCTGACCAAAATGGCATGAAACTAGAAGTCAACCACAGAAAAAGAAATGAGAAAAAAACAATTATATGGAAATTAAACCACTAAACAACATGCTACTAAAAAAACACAGTGGGTCAACAATGAAATCAAAGTCAAAAAAAAGCACCTTGAGGCAAATGACAATGAAAACACAATCATGCAAAAATCTATAGGATGCAGCAAAAGCACTGTATAGAGGGAAGTTCATAGCAATACAGACCTTTAAGAAACAAGAAAAATCTCAAACAATCTAACCTACCACTTAAAAGAAGTAGAAAAAGTAGAACAAACAAAACCTAAAGTCAACAGAAGGAAGGAGATAATAAGAGAGGAAAAAATAAAATAGAGATTAAAAAAATAGAAAAAAATCAATGAAAGAAAGAGCTGGTTCTTTGAAAGGGTAAACAAAATTGACAAACCTCTGGCCAGTCTCACCAAGAAGAGAGAAGTCCCAAATAAACAAAATAAGAAATGAAAGAGGAGAAATCACAACTGATATCACAGAAATACCAAAAGCCATAAGAGAACACTATGAACAATTGTATGCCAACATATTTGACAACCTAGAAGAAATGGACAACTTTTGAGAAATATAGAGCCCACCAAAACAGAATCAAGAAGAAATAGATAATTTGAACAGACAGATCACTAGAAGTGAAATAGAATCTGTGATTTAAAAAAAAAAATCCCTACAAATAAAAGTCCAGGGCCAGATGGAGTCATAGGTAAATTCTACGAAACATACAAAGAAGAACTTATGCTGATCCTTCTGAAACTCTTCCAAAATATTAAAGAGGAAGGAACACTCCCAAAGACATTTTTTGAAGCCATCATCACCCTGATACCAAAACCAAAGACACTACCAAAAAACAAAATTACAGGCCAATAACTTTGATGAATATAGATGCAAATATTTTCAACTGAATATTAGCAAACCAAATCCAACAACACATACAAATGATCATATACTACAACCAAGCTGGATTTATCCCAGGGTCACAAGGATGGTTCAACATATGCAAATCAAACAATGTGATACACCACATCATGAAAAGATAAAAACCATATGATCATCTCAATAGATGCAGAAAAATCATTTGATAAAATTCAACATCAGTTCATGATAAAAACCCTTATGAAAGTAGATATAGAGGGAACATATCTCAACATAATAAAAGCTATTTATGATAAACCCACAGCCAATATAATACTCAATGCTGAAAAGCTGAAAGCCTTCTTGCTAACATCTGGAACAAGACAAGGATGCCCACTCTCACCACTTCTCTTCAACATAGTATTGGAAGTCCTAAGCACAGCAATCAGACAAGTAAAAGAAATAAACTGTATTCAAATTGGCAGGGAAGAGGTAAACTTGTCATTATATGCAGATGACCTGATACTCTATATAGAAAACCCCAAAAACTCAACACAAACTACTAGAATTGATAAATGAATTCAGCAAGGTAGCAGGATACAAGATTAACATACAGAAATAAGTTGCATTTCTTTACACTAACAATGAAATATCAGAAAGGGAACATAAAATCACATAAAAAAAGATTATTTAGGAGTAAATCTCACCAAGGAGGTGAAACACTTATATGCTGAGAACTACAAAACATTAATAAAGGAAATTGAAGATGCCACAAAGAAATGGAAAGATATCCCATGCTCTTGAATTGGAAGAATTAATATTGTTAAAATGGCCATACTACCCAAAGAAATCTACAGATTTAATGCAATACCTATCAAAATACTCATGACATTTTTCACAGAACTAGAGTAATCTTAATATTTATATGGAACCATAAAAGACCCAGAATTGTCAAAGCAGTCCTGAGGAAAAAGAAAGCAGAAGGCATAACTCTCCCAGACTTCAGACAATACTACAAAACTACAGTAATCAAAACAGCATGGTCCTGGCACAAAAACAAATGCATCAATGCAATAGAATAGAGTCCAGAGATAAACCCATACACCTATGGACAATTAATCTTCAACAAAGAAGGCAAGAATATACAAAGGAGAAAAGACAGTCTCTTCAGCAAGTGGTGTGGAGAATGTCAGACAGCTGCATATACATCAATGAAGCTAGAACACACCCTCACACCATACACAAAGATAAACTCAACATGGCTTAAAGACTTAAATATAAGACACGACACCATAAATCTCCTAGAAGACATCACAGGCAAAACATTCTCTGAAATAAATCATACCAATGTTTTCTTAGGTCAGTCTTCCAAGGCAATAGAAATAAGATCATACATAAAGAAAGGGGACCTAATCAAACATACAAGCTTTTGCACAGCGAAGAAAACCATAAACAAAATGAAAATACAACCTATGGACTGGGAGAAAATATTTGCAAATGATGTGACCAACAAGGGTTTAATTTCCAAAATGTTCAAACAGCTCCTACAATTCAGTAACAAAAAAACCCAAACAGCCCAGTCGAAAAATGGGCAGAAGACCTAAATAGACATTTCTCCAAAGAAGGCATACAGATGGCTTATAGGCACATGAAAAGATGTTCATCATTGCTAATTATTATAGAAATGCAAATCAAAACTACAATGAGGCACCACTTCACACCAATCAGAATGGCCATTACTAAAAAGTCTACAAATAATAAATGCTGGAGAGGGTGTGGAGAAAAGGTAAACCTCCTAGAGTGTTGGTAGGAATGTAAATTGGTGCATCCTCTATGGAGAATGGTATGGAGGTTCCTCAAAAAAGTAAAAATAGAGTTGCCACATGATCCAGAAATTCCACTCCTGGGCATATACCCAGACAAAAGTATAGTTTGAAAAGATACATGCACCCCTATGTTCATTGCAGCACTATTTACGATAGCCAAGACATGGAAACAAGCTAAATATCCATCAACAGATGAATGGATAAAGATGATGTGTTATATACTTACAAAGAAATATTACTCAGCCATTATAAAGAATGAAATAATGCCATTTGCAGCAACATGGATGGACCTAGAGTTTATCACACTAAGCAAAGTCAGTCAGAAAAAGAAAAACAAATGCCATATCATATCCCTTATATGTGGAATCTAAAATATGACACGAACATATCTACGAAACAAAAACAGACTCATAGATATAGACAACAGACTTGTGGTTGCCAAGGTGGGGGTAGGGGAGGGAAGAATTGGGAGTTTGGAATTAGCAGATGCAAATTATTATATATAGGATGGAGAAACAACAAGGTCCTATTGTATAGCACAGGAAACTATATTCAATATCCTGTGATAAAACATAATGGAAAAGAATATAAAAAAGAATATACATATGTATAACTGAGTCACTTTGCTATACAGCAGAAATTAAACACAACATTGTAAGTCAACTATACTTCAATAAAATGTTTTTAAAAAGTAGTTGTTCTATTCATAGTTGACTGATTTTTAAAACTCATGAATATGTTTTCAGAAACTCATGAATATGTTTTTAGTATTGCAAATGCTTTCTTTGCACCTATTGAGATGGCTTTGTGAGTTACTTTTCCTTTATTCTGTTACTGTGGTGAATCATGCTGCTTCTCAAATACTGAAGAAATATTGCATTCCTGAGTATACATTTAACTGAACAATGATACATTGCCATATATGATGCTGTTTTGTGGAGGATCTTTGTATTTGTCTTCAAATGCGATATTGGTCTGTAATTTTCTTGCAACATCTATGTCAGACTTGGGTGTCAGAGATATGCTGTCCTCAAAAATGAGTTAAGTATTCTCTCATTTAGAATTAAATCTGTAAAGTCATTTTAATATACTCTTTGTAGGAAGGTTTATGGATAAAAATTAAATGTCTAATAGGTATAAGTTTAATCAGAAATTCTAGTTTTTTGAATCAGTTTTGGGACATTGTTTTTCTAAAGTTTTTGAAATTATTTCTCAAATTTTATAAATTCATCCATTAAATATGTTATCTATTTTATTGATTTAATGTTGTTCAGAAATCCCCATTATTCTCCTTTTAATGTCTGAACATCTGTCTAATGATGTTCTCTCATTTATTCCTGCTATTGATAACTTGTGTGTGTTATCACTTGTTTACCTAGTAGTCTTGTAAAGAATTTGCCAACTTTATTTCCCTCTCCAAATAACAACCATTTGCCTCTGTTTTCACTTAAAAAAATTCTTCCTTCTATTCTCTTTATGACTGCTTTCATCATTATTATTTCTTTCCTTGCATTTACTATGGGGTAAATTGCTCTTTTAAAAACTTTCTTAATGTAGAAACATCTATCATTGCTTTTAAACATTTTCTTTTTCCAATATGGGGATTTTGTAGTAAAAATTTTCATCTAAGCAATGCTTAATCTGGTCTCACAAATTCAGATAGGCTGTATTTTCATTATTCAACTTGAAATGTTTTAAAATTTCTCTGGTGTTTTATTTTTTGATTCACTGTTCGTATATGTGTGTTGATTAATTGAAAAATTCAATGATATACTAATATATTATCATTATTGATATGCAATTTAACTAGATAGTAATCAGAGCACGGACTGTTATATTTCAATCATTTAAAGTTTAATGGAGTTACTGATTTGTTATTTGATTATTGTTTGGCCCAGCAGCTAGTCTACCTTGGTGAATATCAGTCTGTAGAAACAAAAAATATACTCTTTAACAGTTGCTTATACTGTTCCATGAATGTCAATTTGGCCAGTTTGGTTGACAGTTCTGCTCACATTGTCTATATTGTTACTGACATTTATCAGTTTTATCAGTTACTGTAAGAAGTACTTTTAAAACTTTAAACCATCGTCTTGATCTGTTTTACCTCTTAATTCTGCCAATTTTGCTTTCAAAAATGTTGAAACACTTTTGTCACATAGATATTTAGGGATTTTCATGTTAAAATTGAGAAAAGATGCATACATTGTTCTATAAAATGTTGCTTTATAATGTGTGTAAAACACTTCAGATTTGTTGAATCTATTTGGCCTATGTCAGATTTCTAAACTAATAAAATGTAGAGATGTACATATTTTGAAAATTCTATAGTAAAAACATGTTCATATTCAACTTTTTTCTTGCTTAATTAAGATTTTCTTGATAGTAGTAAACTGTTACAATATTTTAATCAAGAAAAATGGTCTAGCCTTTATGGGTACTCTAAATTGATAGCAACAATCCTGCCTTGGAAAGTAATTTGCTGGGAGTAATCAGTTCCAACTCTTACCACTTTCTCTGTGTATGACCTCATTTATTTGTACTTAGATCCCTGGTCTATAAATGTGGCTTGTTGAGGTAATTGAATGAGTTCGTCCATGTAAATATATATCTTTTTAAATGGCAGCTACACATTAAGATCCCAAGTGTTGCCTAATGGAATGATCAGTAGCTTTATAAATGTAATGATTAATATTGCATAAGTTTAATTCAAGTCATACAGATAAAGTTAGATAGAGGCAAGTATTTTTTAAAGATGGTATTAAGAAAAAACTTTCTATACCAAATATGAAAATATAGCTGATACATATTTTAAGAAAGTGGATATTCTTTGATAATATTAAGGCTAATATTTTCCATGACAAACAGTGGTATTCAATTAGATCTACATGCTAGCAATAGAAAACACATCTAGTAATACTACCCACTTAAAGCAGCAGCAGGTGGAAGCTTTGAAAATACACCTTTATATTTTAGCAACAAGTTTCTCTTCTGGACACTATGGATATATAAGTATTTATAGGCTCTTAATTATTGATAATAGGTTTACAAATAGTATCTATATAATTTTATCTCCCTATTTACCCACCAATGTCAGTACCTATCTATCTATATCCACCTACATATATAAAGACAGAGATCAATATATCCATACATAAATGTATATAGAGAGAGATCAAGGCAGAGAGATTATCTATGTAGATGTATAGAGAGATATCTGTATATCTGTATCTCTGGAGAGAGATAGCTATCTATCAGTTTGGGGTGGTAGAGATAGAGAGAATATGTATTATCAGTTACTGAACTTTATTTTCTCAATATCTTGATTAGATGGGGAAAATAAAATTATTATATCTACTCTGTAGAATAAACACTATTCATCTGGTTGCAGTGACCCAACTTACAATCCAAAGGTCGTGACAAATATAGTCTCTCTTGAACTTTGTGGAAAATCTCATCCTTGTAAGAGCAAGGAAAAGAAAATATAGCCTTTACTATATTCTTTGAAAGCATTATTTAATTCTGTTACTGGCCAATCTTTATTTCCAGGAATAATTATAAATAAGTCAAAATAAATAAAATTAGCTATCTTAAAGTTTTGAGAGTCATTTCCCTCTTTACCCAATTTTTTTGTGATCATGCTAATAACCAAGAATAGAAAAAAGGAAAATGTAAACTAGAAAAAAGTTGAATTTGGAAGAGATTACAAAAACCTTTAAATCAAAAGAAGAAAATTCATGTTACCTTCATTTAAGCATGCCCCAATAAAGAAACTATGGAAAGAGCTTTAAGAAAACAATTTTGACAACTTAACTGTGTAGAAGATCATGTAGACTGAATTCAAGCTTCATGTAAGTAATATGACCATAATAAGGAAAATATGTCCTATTGCAATTTGGTCTATAAATATTCTGCCCATGTCATTGTAAGATTATTGACAAAATTCTTCTGGGAAACATATGGTTTACTGAGTTATAACAATGTTAATACCACCTGTGTCCCTAATTAGAACGTTTCGATTTAGTTAATCCTTAAAGATCAAAGTCATGCTCATTACTTGTTACCAGGGCTAAGTTAATCACATAATAATGAGTAATATCAAGATGTCAAAATCACTAGAACTTCTGAGGCTAACTGCATATAAAAAGGATCAAATAAATATACTTATCGTGGTCCGCTAAAGCACAATAAGTACATATTTCTATTTTTCCCCATAGTATATTGCCAGTTCCAGGTCCAATGCCTAGAACCCTCTGGGCACATAGCAGGCATTTAAACTTAATGTATAAATAAATGACTGAATGTAGTATGAGGTTCCATCTATACAAGAAGCAATAAAGTCAGAGGATCAGTGAAGTGGACAGATGAAATTACAGAATATACTGATGAGATGATTCATATTTCAAAAACAAGAAATGATTTTTTTTTACCCCTGCTCCTAGGTTTTCTGTAATTTGGTGGGAAAAAGCAAATCCAGTGAATCTAGTATACAGACTGAAAGCAATGAGTGACCCCCATGGAGTTGAGTAATGCCTAGGTCTATTTCAGTTTAGTTATACTAGTATTTTCCAACCCTGCACATATGAGAATCACCTAGAGAGAAGTAGAAATGAAAACCCCAATACCAGTGCTTCATCTCTAAACAATTTGGTTATTTATTTTGGGGTGTGTCACATGCATGAGTATTTTTAGAAGCACCTCATCTCAGATCATTTGGAAGTATAGCTTGGGTGAGAAATAAAATTTAGCCAGTTGAAGGAAATAAGAATTTCTAACCAGATGTGGGGAATAGTGTGAAGAAAAAAATACAAACATGAAACTTTACAATATAAGTATTGCAGCATCATGGTGGTGGAGGAAAGTGGAGAGTTCCCAGAGATGAAGCTGAGAAAGAAGAGCACAGAGAAATTTGTTTTAAATATTTAGAGGCCAGGCTTTTACTGTAGACACCAGAAAGGAATATAAGGATTTCCGTTAAAAGAATGGCAGAGTTATTAGGCTGCATTTTCTCATAGATGTTGTGGCTGCATTTGGTAAGTTAGTACCTCACTTGGGAGTTTTATAATACTATAAATAAGAGACAATATTACCTGAATTCAGAATAAGGATAAAGACAGTGAGAAATAAATAAAACTATATATGTATGCGTACATGTTTATATTAAGTTAAATTGGTAAATTCAACTTAATTTATCTGGAGAGACTAGTTTCTAATTTGAATGAGTGAGCATATAATATTATAATTAACTGAGTATTCCTACTAATATTAATGGTAATTTACTGATGTCAAGTTTCAGAGGCTATAAATGTTTGAGCTTCAGTCTTTATAAATCTGAAATGCAGGTTGTTAACCATTATCTTATTTACTTTTAAAAATTATCTCCTTTTGTCAGAGAAAGGGGGGATAATATATTGATAGAAGGACATGGAAATGCCAAGTGTATTAGTTTTCTATTGCTGCACAGCAAATTAACTTAAACAGTGGCTTAAACAAATCTATTACCTCACAGCTAACCCATGAACAACAGGGGTTTGATCGGAGCTGGTCCACTTATATGCTGATGTTTTTCAATAGTAAATACTGCAGTACTACACAATCCCTGGTTGATTAAATCTGCTAATACAGAACTGTAGCTAAGGAGGAATCACATATATGGAGGGTCCACACTAAGTTAAACGTGGATTTAATTTAGAGTGGACCCTCTTTGCACCTCACTAACTCCTGCATTGTTCAAGTGCATTGTTAAGTGGTTTAGAAGTCTAGGCCCAAGTGGCTGGATTGGGTCTTATATGTCCCCAAATTAAGGTGTACCCAGCTGAGCTCTTACCTGAAGGATCTGAGGAAGAATCAGATTACAAGCTCATTCCTCCTGCTGATTTAATTCTGTTTCTTGTGACTGTAGTTCTTAGGTACCTGTCTCATTGCTATTGGGTGAGAGCTTCTCTATGCTCAGATGCTGCCTGTACTCCTTTTCATGTGTCATCCCCATATTCAAAGGCAGCAATATGTATCAAGTCCATCTCGTGTTTCAAATCTCTTTAAGTTCTGCGGTTGCTACTGCATCTGACTTCCTTTTCTGCTACAAGCCAGAGAAAAGTCTCTGCTTTTTGGGCTCATGTTAGACCAGACCAAACCAGTTAATCTGTATTTTAAGATTGACTTTGGAATTTAATTATACCTGTAAAATCCCTTCACAGCAGTACCTAGATTAGTGTTTAGCTGAATAACCAAGGGATAGGAATCTTGGAAGTGGTGGGGGCCATTTATTAAATTATGCCTATAAGATAAGATACAATTATACACACAAGTATACACAGAGTTAAGATTCATCAGCTTTTAGTCAGTGATATAAATTTTTGGAGTAAATAAATTTGTACAAGATGACTATTCAGATGGTCAAAAGAGATAGAATTGTGCCAGCCCAAGGAACACTAATTGCAGGTATAGCAACAGAGTTAACAAAGAGTCTAAATAAAGATAGTTGATCAAGGAGGGCATGTTTATTTTCATCCTGGAAGCTAAGGTGGAGAGCATTTTTTAAAGGTTAGATCAATTTCCTATGTCAAATGCTGAAAAAACATTAAATAAGAATTCACAAGCAAATGCTGGATTTGGTCATTAATTATTCCAGTGATAGCTGAGTAACAGACATAATGAAATTCAGAAGCTGAACATTAGGAGGTCAAGAATATAGATTTGATAGCATTTGAAGTGGACTAATTTTTGAGAACCTTAAATAAGATGGGGAAGTCTTAAAGCAGTATTTAGATTCAATCCTGAATCTAATTCCAAGTGAGGGCCCGATAATATACCTGACATGTCTCCCTTTTGAAATAACAGGTTTCTTAAGAAATCAAAAGAATCTGCCCATCTACCCACTCACCTATCCACTCATCCACTCCCTATCTACCCTTTAGCCATGCATGCATCAAGCTCTAAGAAATAGAGAACGATTCTTTTATTTCATTAAATATTTTAAAAATACAGTGACTGGTACTGAATTATGAGAATTCTTCATAATTTATAATGGTAAATGATGGATCTAATCTAAATAAGATTTTAAACAATTTTTTTATGCAGATAGACTTTGTAAAATTAAAATGATACTTTCTAGAAGCACTAGGAGGGGAGCTGAAGGCGGCTATTTCTCACCAATGGTGTAAAGGGTACAGGAGAAAAGTTATCTTTCATACTGTGCTTCCATGTCACTCTTTTATAAAAATGTTTACGTGCATTATTTCTATAAGTTGGAAAATAATCCACAAAGGGTAAAGTTGAGGAGAAAAGCATTAAATTATATACATTCCATTGAGATGACTTAATTTTGTTTGAAAGAGTATTTTACTATTTTCTTACATTATAATTAACAATATAATCATTATCTCTGTGGTAAATTTGAGTTATCTTGTTCTTGTCAGATCATGGTTGCAACTGTCCTTTTATGTTATTACTGGGCATGAAGCACCATGAGACACTCTGGTAAAATCTTTGAATTTTCATATAATTCTCCCTTTCTAGTGCAAATTAGTAGCAGCAAATATATTTTTTCATGATAATAAGAGTATATTTTCTCATAAGGATAACAGCTCATCTACTGGTATGAGTACTTAAAATATGACCAGAAAGTAGGGGGTAACTAGAAGGTTAGAAGTAACTATTTCCTACTAGAAACATCTACTCTTACAAATTTCCCATGTTACTCAATGGTGTGATGGTGGGATCAGCTACTCCTACTGTAGCCTTTAGTTCCTAAACTTTTTTTTTTAAAGGTACTGTGGTCACAGGACCATGTGATGGCCAACAGTTAAAAGTTTATTCCTCATCTTGAGAACAGCAGTCAAAACTTTCAGGGTGTCTTCATAATACCTTCGTTGTGTCTTAGGGTAATTCCAGTGTTCTATTAATCTGTCAGCTTCTAGGCAATAAAGTATACAGTAGGACCAGAGTATCCCATGGACATATGTCATTGTCATATCTCATGCACCCTTAGTCTGAAGTAATATTATGCAGGATGTCATGATGTTAGTTGGATGCTTTCTGAGTCCTAAGTTGGAAGTACTAAGGCTCTCTCTGATGCTATCAGGTCCAATATACTGCAGTAGTGATATAGACAGTCTATATGCTTGTTTTCTTCAATAGCCCATCTGACTCTAGTTAATGCTCTTTGGAACAACTTACTGATATCCCCTGGACCTTTCTTATGCCTATCCCAAATGTACCATTTCCATTTTATAATGGATTGGTACTATTTTTAATCAATCTCATGACTTGGGTCTGACTATACAGTTCATAATGGAACCTCTGGTCGTATAATAATTTTCAGTCATATTATCAAGTCTTTAGTTTTTACATGGGCCTTGTGGCAGGCTTAAAGCTGCTTTACAGGGAGTAATTATCAATTGCAGATGGCAGGATCTCACTCCAGAACCCTAGGTAGCTTTATGAAGGCTATGAGAGACTCTACACTACATTTTTATCTGTCTTAGATACTTCCAGCACCACGGACTATAGTGACTTAAGTAATCAAACGGTGAGGGTCATGTACACTGAGGCATTAATGTGCTGCATACCCCTTTTGTTCTGGTTCCATTTAAAACTGAGAAGTAACCAAATCACTTGCTGAATGGGTCCAATCTATATTCCAAAATTTACTATGAGCTCTCTCCAAAACTTAGTAGGCTTAAGTGTTGTTCTTTGTTTGTAGAAGGTACAAAGCACAATATCTTTACCTTGGATGTTTCAGCATGCCCCAAATAAACCCTCTCCCCCAAATTACCCAAAATGATAGCCCTCTGAATCTTTGTAAGATTTATTTCCCCTCTTCTCATGTACAGGTATTATATGAGGACATCCAGACAATTTGTCACTTCTTGCTTACCAGGTCCAATTCATATCATATCATCAATAGAGTGGATTAATGTGTTCATCTGTGGGATGTCTACAATGAAGGTCCATTTGTACTATACAGAGTAAATATGTCCATGGGGGCACTATCATAAACCTAAACTACTGATGTCAGATGAATGCAAAATACTCCTGCTTCTCCTTCTCAATAGGGATTGGAAGGAATGTATTTGCAAGTCAATAGCAACATGCCATGTGCTAGAAGTTGCACTGAATTTTTCTAGTTAACCACACTACCTGCAGCAGAAAGCAAATCTTGTGACTAAGGTTTGATTACTCTTATGGCAGCCAGACAACTCCATGATCCATCTAAGAGCATTCCTTACATCTCTTAAGTGCTTACATTATTTATGAAGCTAGTTGATACTTTTCCACCAATATCATAAATCACACTGTTTATAAAGTCTTAGAAAGTGGAGTACTTCAGTAAGCCAGGGGTTTTCAATACCTCATTTTACTATCAATAATGCAGTGTTTACTTTCATCTGGCCAGCAAGTGATATGATTTCCCCCAACCCTATCCTCAGAGTTTACTTCCTAAGACCTCTTCTGTTTCCAACTCACTTGATTTGGGTTCTCCTGCAAGCAGACCCGAGACAACAAGGATCTGAGCATTGTTTCTTTAGAAAGTGATACAATAAAATATTGGTACGGTAGCAGGAAATAACAATGGGAAGGGAAAAAAATGGAGAAATAAAGTATGCATTATCGAACCAGTTACCACAGTGTGCACTGAAAGGTCAGTTTCTCTGTGGTAGTCTAGGGACAATCAAATATATGCCTCAGTTCTCCCAACTAAGGAACAAGAATTATGTGGTATTTATCGACCAAATTACTAATGTCATTGGATGAGGGTCTCTTCTGGGGGACTTATGCTCTATCACTCTGGTTTGCCTTGAATTTGGACCAGTGTACTTCTCAGCCCAGGAAAAAAAAAAACCACCTTTAGAAAAGGATTACAGGTATTTTTCAATAGGCTGCCTTCCTCCTGTAAAGCATGGACCTGGTACCGACAGTTTGTACTACTACCAGAGAATCTAGAAATTTGTACCAGGATAACACACAGACTGATCAGGTTTAGGGTGTGCTAGCAATAAAATAATTGACTAATTTGTATCATGAAAGGAAATGAAGGCCAGAAAGAATGAGAAAATCAGGATAAGAAGAGATCATGTGACTAGATGCTATGATGTGAATAAAGGGACAGGAGTAATGGGAGGAATACTACAAAGAGAAGGTTATTATCACCCTCCAAATCACACAGAAAAATAGATACTTTGGGGTTTCGAGTATATGTGACATCAGTATTATATAGCTTTACAAATAACATTAGAGAATTGATAGAAATACAGGCTTTGCCTCCACAACCCCAGTTACTTTTAATGTAACAATATCAGCTATGAAACTCTATAAGACTGCTGGGGAAGCAGTATCCATCAGAGAGCACCAGGTTTATGCTTAGCAATCAGAGGCAGCTTTGTCAGGCAGAATTAATGAAGAGCAGATTTTGGAGAAAGAACATTTTTATGTGATTACTTGTCTAGATTTATTTTTTTACATATTTTTTATTTGCTTTATTTTAAGTCAACATTCCAGAAAGCACGATTAAATCCAGGAGGGAAGTGGTCAGATACTGAATTAATAGCTGGTAACTCTGTCAGAGAATATGTGAAATCACCTAAGAGAGGGCTGAATGAATCAAAAGACACATGGTTATTCTTGTAATCTAAATCCCTAGGCAAGAGGCAATGTTATAATTCCTCCTACAGCTGTTCCATCAAATATCTGTTCTATTCCTACATATTTCCAGTGAAAGGGAACAAATGACCTACCCATCACTGTAAGCATTTGATGTGTAGGTCCATAACAAAAACGATATAAAAATAGACTATATGAAATTGAAGAAATTGAATGTTAGGGTGACTTTAAAAAGTTCACAGACAAGCCATTGCATATGATATGGATGTAGCATAGTAAATAGCATTTACTTTTACAGATTTAGTGAAGGCACTGCATGCCATTAGGAAGGAAAATAGAAATAGAACCATAGACCCAGAAAAGCATAGACTGGGCTACAAGAATAGCTATTTGTTCAGTGCTATTGAGGAAGAGAGCTCCTAATAGGGAATCAACTATATAAGCAGCCTGGGGTCAGAATGCAAATGGTTTTGAAAATCTAAGTGGTTTAGAATTCACTCTGTAGGAAATGAGGAGTCACTGATGGCTTTTAAATAGAGGGGTGGCATGGTTAGAAGTAAGAGTGATGTTTAGGCTTAAGAGAAAAGAGAGAGAAGATGCAATGAGAGCATGTAATCACAAAATTATTTAGTGGTAGAATAAAGAGAGGAGGGCAGTCTGAATGAGACAAGGCAGAATCTTTTGGAATAATTGTTTTGAACTTGTTATTTTCATTATGATTTTTTAAATTATGAAATAAAGTCCACAAGGGACATTATGAATGTTATCCCATCATAGTCTACATACCATCTCTGACCTATGAAGATGGAATGATGGGTGGTGGGGGCTTGGTACAGTGTACCTGAAAATTTCTTTCCCTGAAATCCATCACTGTATTCTACCTCTGAAACATCCCAACCCTGATCATCATCCCTGCACTGTTAGTTGTAATATTAAAAGGCATATTTTTAAATATTCATAAAGGGAATATATTAAATATATTTTATTTCCCATGAATATGTTCTTCAGTCCAAAGCCTATTTCAATGCAGTTACCTCAAAAAGAGGGATAAGAAGACAATAACAAAAAGAGTAAGTGACTATCTGGAGTTAAACTACTAAAGGCAAAAATTTTTTGATTTAGAAAATGCTGTGTATAAGACCCTTTAATAAATGCTTTTCAAGGGTGACATCAGCATCAAGACAATGTGAGATGTTCCCTTTGTCTTTTCCCTTCCATCTATAAATGGTAAAACGGGCATAACTCAAATGTGTCTTTGTCCAACATGCATGGGCAGCAGAGAATTCCATATATCTGTACACCTAAAATGTGGGTGGACTAGAAGATAGGAGGCAAAACCAGGGAAACAACAGATGCAGTGCCTGTAATCTTGGACCCCCATTTGCAGCAGCTGAACCTACAGCTCCACAGAACCAGGAAGCATCAGGGGAGGGAGCATACACAACACTGGCCTCCTGGCTGCAGGGGTATTTGTGGTCACAGGGAACCAGATGGCAGTGGGATCTGCAGTCTCATCCCTTGAGGCACCTGCAAATCCAACCTCCCCCATCTGCAGTGGTGGTGCCCACAAACCTGACAACCTTGGTCAAAGCAGAGACACCCCTACCCTGGCTTTCCCTCCACATTCTCCCTTTTCTTGCAGTGGTGGAGCCTGTTACCCAGGAGACCCCAGATGGAGTGAAGGTGTCCACCATCCCAGTGCCCCAGGTGGCAACACCAGTAACACTAGCAGCAGCAAGACAATATGATTTCAGAGGTATAAGCAGTGACAAGGGTTCCAGACAACACCTCTGACAAAGACGGTAGGTGGTGGAAAGTACCCATTCTGAAATATGGCCAGGGGCAACTCAGGTAAGACAAACTTAATTTGTGCTATACCGCTGCCTACTGAAAAACAAAAGAAAGACCTCTAATTACTAGCATGATAAATTCTTAGAATTTAAAAAAAAAAGGGCTTCCCTGGTGGCACAGTGGTTGAGAGTCCGCCTGCTGATGCAGGGGACACGGGTTCGTGCCATGGTCCAGGAAGATCCAACATGCTGTGGAGTGGCTAGGCCCGTGAGCCATGGCCGCTGAGCCTGCGTGTCCGGAGCCTGTGCTCTGCAACGGGAGAGGCCACAACAGTGAGAGGCCCATGTACCGCACCAAAAAAAAAAAAAAAAAAAAGGTTTACCCTAAGAAGAAATGTGATTGCTACTTCATATGTGCCAGCAGAGGAACAACTCATCAAGCATGAAGAGCCACAATAACATGGTATTACAAAAGGAAAATGACAATTCTCCAGAAACCAAACAAAGTCATGGAATATGATGATCTAACTAACCAAGAATTCAAATAGCTGTCATATGGAAACTCAAAGAGCTACAAGAAAACTCAGAAAGGCAGTTCAATGAGCTCAGGAATAAAATTAATGAACAGAAGAAATACTTTACTAAAGATATTGAAACTCTAAAAATAACCAAATAAATTCTGGAGCTGGAGAACTCAATGAGATGGAAGAATGCATTAAAAAGCACTGGAAATAAAGCAGACCATATAGAAGAAAAAATTCATGAGCTCTATGAAAACTATTCCACTCTGTTAGGAAGAGCAATATTAGAATAATGGATAGCCAGAAGGAAAAGAGAGGGAGAAAGTAACAGTATATTTAAAGAAATAGTTTGATAGTTTGATAATTTGATAAAACTATAAAGGAAGAGGAAAAACATGGGAATTGTTATGGCAAATGAAGATAAAATAGTTATTTTCTGCTGATACCATCTTGTCTATGAGAGGTTTTATACAAATCTCATGGTAACCACAAAACATAAATCTAGAGAAGAGACATGAAACATAAGAGGAAACAGAAAAATCAGTTGAAAAAAACTGAGAAAAATCATAGAAAGCCATCAAACTAAATGGCAGACAAACACAAGGAAAAATGGACAATGCAGATATAGAGCACCAGAAGATAAAATGAAATACTATGACCTCATCTATCAATAATCACCCAAAATGTAAAGGGAGTGAATTAGCCAATCAAAAGACACAGAGTGACTGAATGGATTAAAAAAAGACTCAATTATATGTTGCTTCCAGGAGACTCACACCAGCTCTAAAGAAAAACATAGGCTCACATTTAATGGATGAAAGATAGCACTCCAAGCAAATGGCAGTCAAAATAAAGTGAGTGTAGCCATACTCATTAGACAAAATAGACTTCAAGCCAAACAAGATAACAAGAGACAAAGATGAACATTATATAATAAGAAAGGAGACAATTCATCAAGAAGATATAACAGTTAATATATATGCACCAAACATAAAATCACTAAAATATATAAAGCAATTATTAACAGAAATAAAGGGAGAAATTGACAGTGACACACTAATTGTAGGGGACTTTTTGCAACCCACTTACATCAATGGATGGATCATCCAGATGGAAGGTCCACAGAAAACAGTGGTCTTAAATGAAAGATTAGATCAGATAGTTTTAAGAGATTTATACAGAAAATTTTATCCAAATGCAATAGAATACACATTCTTCTCAAGTGCACATGGAACATTATCAAGGATAGATCATATGCTGGAACACAAAACAAAGAAGACAAATTATATAAAGCATGTTTTCAGATCATAATGAAATGAAATTAAAAATCATCTACAGGAAGAAAACTGGAAAAGTCACAAATAGGTGGAGACTGAACAACTATTGGGTTAAGAAAAAAAATGAAAGGAGAAATAAAAAAATGCCTGACGACAAATGAAAATATGACATCAAAATCTATAGGATGCATCAACAGCAGTACTAAGATGGAAGTTTATTGTAATACAGACCAACCTAAAGAAATAAGAAAAATCTCAAACAATCTTACCTTACACCTAAAGGAACTAGAAAGAGAAGAACAAATGAAGCCCAAAGTCAGTAGAAGGAAGGAAACAATAAAGATCAGAGTGCAATTGAACACACACACACACACACACACACAAGCACACACACACATTGCAGGCCAATATCTTGTATGACATAGGTATAAACATCCTCAATAAAGTATAGGAAAACAGAATTCAGCAATACATTAAAAGGATCATACACCATGATCAAATGGGATTTATCCCAGGGATGCAAGGATAGTTCAACATCTGCAAAGTCAATCAACATGATACACCACATTAACAAAATTAAGGATAAAAACAATATCACTTCAACCGATGCAGAAAAAGCATTTGACCAGATTCAAATGCCCATTTATGATACTCAATAAAATGGGTATAAAAGGAACTTAACATAATAAAGGTCATATATGAAAAACACACAGCCAACACCACACTTAGTGCAAAACTGAAAGCTATCCATCCAAGATCAGGAACGAGACAAGAATGCCCACTCTCGCCACTATCATTAAACATAGTATTGGAAGTCCTAACCAGAGCAATTAGGCAAGAAAAATAAAGGGCATTTCAGTCAGAAAGTTGAACTGTCACTATTTGCAAGTGACATGATTTTATATATAGAAAACTTTAAAGACTCCACCAAAAATACTATCAGAAATAATAAACAAATACAGTAAAGTTTCAGGGTAAAGAAACCAATATACTAATACCTGTTTCATTTCTATACACTAATAAACCAGCAGAAGGAAGTTAACAATCCCATTGCAACAAAAAGAATACCTTGGAGTAAATATAATCAAGGAGGTAAAAGACCTGTACACAGAAAACTATAAGACATTGCTGAAAGAAACTGAAGATGACACAAAGAAATGTAAAGATATATCGTGCTCATGGATTAGAAGAATATTGTTTAAATGTTCATATTACCTAAAGCAATATATAGATTCAATGCAATCCCTATCAAATTTCAAAGACAACTTTCACAGAACCAGAACAAAAAAACTTAAAATTTATATGGAACCACAAGAGAACCCAAATAGTCAAAGCAATCCTGAGGGGAAAAAAGCCAGAGGTATAACACACCCTGATTTCAAATTATATTACAGAGTTATACTAATCAAAAGAGCATGGTATTGGCAGACACATAGATCAGTGAAACAGAATTGAGGGCCCAGAAATAAACCTATATATATATATGAACAACTTATAACAAAGGAGCAAAATACACACAAGGAGAAATGATAGTCTCTTTAATAAATGATTGGGAAAGCTGGACAGCCATGTTCAAAAGAATGGAACTGGACCACTATCCCATACTACACAAAAAATTTAACTCAAAGTGAATTAAAGACTTGAATGTGGGCTTCCCTGGTGGTGCAGTGGTTGAGAGTCCGCCTGCCGATGCAGTGGACATGGGTTCGTGCCCCGGTCCGGGAAGATCCCACATGCCGCAGAGTGGCTGGGCCCGTGAGCCATGGCCGCTGAGCCTGCGCGTCCGGAGCCTGTGCTCCGCAACGGGAGAGGCCACAACAGTGAGAGGCCCGCGTACTGCAAAAAAAAAAAAAAAAAAAAAAAAAAAAAGACTTGAATGTAAGACCTGTAACCATAAAGCTCCTAGAAGAAAACATAGGCAGTACACTATGACATTGATCTAGCAATATCATTCTGGGTATGTCTTCTCTGGCAAGGAAAACAAAAGCAAAAATAAATAAATGAGACTACAAACTGAAAAGCTTGTGCACAGCAAAGAAAACCATCAACAAAATGAATCGACAACCTAATTAAAAGATATTTGGGAAAAGATATTTGCAAATCATATCTGAAAGGGACTTGATAGCCTAAATATATAAATAACACATACCAAAAACATTTTTTTAATGGGTAGAGAAACTGAATAGATATTTTTCCAAAGAAGACATACAGGTGGCCAACCCTACAGATGCTGGACGTCACAAATTTTTAGGGAAACTCAAATCAAAACCACAATGAAATATCCCCTTACCCACTTTAGAATGACTATTATCAAAAAGGCCAGAAATAACAGTGTTGGAGAAGATGTGGAGAAAAGTTAATCCTCATACACTGCTGGTGGTGATGTAAATTGGTGCAGCCGCTATAAAAAACACTGTGGAGTTTCCTCACAAAATTAAGAATAGAGCCACCATATTACCCAGCTCTTTCACTTCTGGATATTTATCCAAATAATACAAGAACACAAATTCAAAAACAATACGCACTCTTACGTTCATTGCAGCACTATTTACAATAGCCAAGATGTGAAAACAACCTAAGTGGGTGACAGATGAATGGATAAAATAGATGTGGTATATGTACACAATGTAACACTACTCAGCCATAAGAAAGATGAAATCTTACCATTTGTGACAACATGGATAGGCCTCAGGCTAAATGAAGTAAGTCAGATGAAGAAAGATAAATACCACATGATTTCACTCATAGGTGAAATTTGTTCTTAAAAAAAAGATGAACAAACCAAAACAAAAACAGATACCGAGAACAAAGTAGTGGTTACCAGAGGAAAAGGTGGTAGGGGGAAGGTGAAATGGGTAAAGGGGGTCAACTGTATGGGAAGGGATGGAGACTAAATCGTTGGTGGTGAGCACATTGTAATTTATACAGAGGTCAAAATATAATATCGTACACATGAAACTTATATAATGTTATAAACCAAAAAAATCTGAAAACAAAAATAAACTAATGCTTTTGACCATGTTAGATTGTGGTCATTGTGATTTTGTGTGTTTAGGCACATGGTTATTTAAGTCAATTAGTCAACTCATGGACTATGCCATGAGTATGCAGTAAGCTATTTTATCTGAGAATGATTTTTCATATATTTATCATAACAGTAATTGCACATGCTATTTCAATATCTTAATGATTCTAATTTATGTATCCTGTAATATACTATATTACATATATATACTATATAATATATTATATAGTATACTATTATACCACTATATATACTATACTAATTGCTTTGATTTGTGATTTGATACTGTGATAATCCTGTGTTTTGAAAATTGGGTCTGTTGGCATAGTATAATGTAAAAAATTTTTTTATTCATGTTTTTCCCCAGACACTAAAGAGTTTATGACCAAGACCAAAAACAAACTGCAAATGAAATATAATACATATTTTCAATAAATATAACTTGTACTTTGTAATATAACCATAGAAGTTATACCAATTCAGCAGCCTATGTGTCTAATAAAGTAACTGTTTAGCATTATCACCGTCTTTTGAAACATTGTATGTATGCCAGTAAACATTGTCAACTCTTTCATCAATGCAAAAGGTTATATAACTGTAGCTTTAAACAGAATTTATGCAAGGAAACTATGAAAATCCTCTGATCCGACTCCTGGTTGATTTGTCCTCGGTACAAGATGCAGTCCCAATATCCTGGTTTTATCCCCACATTTTCTTTTAGTTCCTCTCCCTCTCTTCCCCCATCCATAATCTCTCTCAAGATAAAGATATTGCAAACATGGAAGAGTGAACACTAGTTATTAAATTTTTATCTACTAAGCAGGATAAGGTTATACAGAAGGGTATATTTTTAGGTGAGGTGATAAAGGGAAGATCTCTCTGAAGAGGTGAGGTTAAGAGACATGTAACTAAGGAGGAATACTATGGGAGTGTCCTAGAGTAGACTATTTTCAGCAGTCTGAAGAACAAATGCAAAGACTCTAATGACAGGGCATGCCTTGTCTGTTTATGGAGCTGCAAGATGGCTGGTTAGTCTGGAAAAAAGTAACCCAGTGGGAGAGTTAAAGGATGAGAAGCTAGATTATGTAGGGTGCAGTAGTCAATAGGAAGGACTTTTTATTCCCAGTGTGCTGGAAGTTTGGGAGGCAGGACTAAGGAGGAGAATAACATGATCTAATTGACATTTGAAAAGATGTATTCTGGTTGTGTGAAAAACTGATTGATTGTAAAGAACTGAAGTGGGAGCATGGAGATCAATTAAAATGTTATTGCTCAAGCCTGCATGAGATGCTTTGGGTGGCTATGTTGGTAGGATATGACATGTGGAGAAAGAATTAGATTTAAGATTTATTGTAAAATTTAATGAAACAAGATTTGCTAATAGGCTATGCTAAGACATGAGAAAAAGATGACAATAACTCCAAGTTCTGAGGTGTGAGCAGCTTGAAAAATGACAGTGCCATTTACTGAGTTAGGAAACACTGGGAAAGTACATACAGGTTAAGTTCATGATGTCTCTTCAACATCCAAGACAGTTAGATGTATGATTCTGGAGTGCAGGGAGGAGACTTCCACAATAGATGTTTGAGGGATAGCAACATATCTGGGGTAGACTGAGGAGATATTGCAACAAGGGCCTTAAATGGAGAAAGGAGAGAAGAGAAAGGAGGTGAGGACTGAATTCTGGGAGATGCTGAACTTAATAGGTGGGGGAGGGGTGTCTTAAAGATGGGAAGGGCTTATCAGGGAAGGATGAGAATAAAATCTCAGTGAGATATGAGAAAAATCAAGAGCATTTTGTATCCCAGTGTTTCAATATTCATTTCACCCTTACAGCCACTCTGGATGAGAGAATAGATAGCTATTTTATTTTTACCTATTGGGTAAACACTTGAGATTCAGAAAGGTTAGACATATCCATTATTACAAAGTTAGTAAGTAGTAAAAACATGCCAAGAACAACATGTCTTCTGAGGCCTAGACCAAAAACCTCAACTGAAAAGAAAAATGTCTTAAAATAAAATTTAAAATCTTATGAGTAGTTTTTTTTTAAACAGAGAAAATTATTTTATCAGCAGACCTCAGTAAAAGCTTAAATTTATAGGCTTTGAAGAAAGTACTTAAATTTTATCGATGACAGATGCCTTTCCCAGAGGTAGAAGGAAGCCTATAGCTCATCTTTTTATTCCAGGGCCAATGTGTCTGAAACATTCCAGTATAAAAAGTGGCTGTCCTATAATATAAACTAGCATAATTAATAGAGTAGACAAAAGCAGGATTACTTCTTTCATAGAGGAAATTCCACAGGGGCCTAGAAGACAGAATAGTAATGTTAAATATTTCTTAAAGTATGTGTAGGTCAATAGATTTCCCAACATATATATCCAGATTTGATAAAGATCAAAAGGAGAATTTAACTACCAAACAAAATCAACTAAAAAAAGAGTAAAATTAAGTAACATTTTTTTCTTGGCATCATTAGTCTCTTCTAAAATATCAAAATATGAAAAATAGAGTTCTCTTTTATTATGGTTTTGAATTATATTTAAAATTTAATCAGATACTTAATTCTTTAATATGAAAAATGGAACAATTAGAAATATAATAATTCACTACCACTTATCTCATCTGCAAATCTGTTAGTGTTGTTTCATATTTTGTATTATTATGCCTATAATGTTTATATTTTTAAAATATAACTTTGATTTTTCTATAATTAAATGAATATGGTATTTACACCACTGTTTCAAAGTTTATGCATTCCTGACTTTATCTTAGATTGTCTGCATTTTGCTAAGGAGAACAAAAAATGCTGCTGTACTTAGTTTCTGCAGTTTTAGAATTTCTAAACGTTGTGTCAGTATTTGAGCAAAAATGATTTGTTTTTCGTAGGCAACACATTTATTCTTTCAACAGCTATAAAACTGGGTTCATTTTCTCTGTGCTTTGAATGGTATATATGAGAAGCCCAAATCTAGTGTTTTGAGTTTTTTTTTTCTCCAGCTGGGATGTCTCTACAATTTCTTTTTCTTTAAAGGTCAAAAAATTAGCTCTATATGTCAGAGTTTTTAGACCTCAATTAATTTTTTTTGTTATAGAAAGTGCTATTTCCCACTGTAAATGAAAATGTTTCCTCATTAGAGGCAAATACTTCTAGCAGCTTAGGGTTTAATCCTTCCTGATTCCTAATATATTATTTCTACAATTTGTCAGTACCCCAACTCCTTATATTGTATTGGTATTTTCTGTCTTTGCTAGCTATCTTATTTAAATTGTTATTTTATTCTGAATTCTTTGTAATTTTTATTAAGATGTCCTGGGTACCACTTCTGGAAATGTGTTGCAAGTACATAGTTCAGAGTGAATTAGTTTACAGCATACCCTTCTAAAATTAGATACTAAAAAGTCAGTAGGGTCATCATTGGACAAAGTGTACACCACTGGTCAATCAATAAATATCATGTTAAGCTTCAAAGTTAGTGAGCAAAGAAAAAAACAGGGTTTTCGTTCCTGGTTATTGTTGCACTATTTCGAAGAATAACTAATTTACATATCTAAACATGCACATGGAAAACAATTGTGAATTTCTACAATATTCCCAATTTTGGAAAGGAAAGTAAATAATTATAATTCTCTTTTGCTGTCTTACAATAGTATGAGTTTAAGTTATGTATGTGTGTTAGCATGTGTGTGTGAACACTTATCTATGCATACTCAGTGAAAATGGGATATGGACAGTGGAACCTTGGGGAAAAAACTAAATTAAATTACTTCCAGAACCATCGGCTCCAGATCCCTAAATTGAGTAAGCAGAGCAAGTTCATAACACAGGTGAAATTCTCACAGATACAGCTTCTACTAAAGTGTAAAAAAACTAGAATATATAATCATAGTTTTTTATTACCTTTTCTCTATAAATTAATTGGTTCCTTTAGGATCATTTTGTGTGTGTATGTTTGTATTGTCTTCATTCTTCCTTTGTTCTGGTAACCCTAAATATTTCTACATCAGATTAGTCAATTATAATCGATAGCATCTCTTTTTTTTTTTTTACTATAATTGAACTCTACCCTGGATGAATGGGAAGGAGTATAAGCTTGAAGGCTTCCTCATAACGTTCAGACAGGCTGCCCACACATCAGATTCCAGATGAAGAAAAATCCTATAACCCTCGCTCACAGAACCTCAAGCTCCTAATGTTTAGGTTGATTATGTTCATGAGAAGGTATTTTTACAGATTCAACCATTATTGCTAGTATAGGTACCAGACACTATTGCTTTATGTAAAAGAGTTATGGAATTAATGAGACTGAACCTTACAACATATCTATAGGAAGTTCATTTATTCTCTCAATGCTATGGTGAATGAAACTGTTTTAATTTTCTTTTCAGGTTGTTTATTGCTAGCATGTAGAAACAATTTTGTATTGATTTTCACCATGAAACATTCCTCAAATTGTTTCAGTTCTTAGTTTTGTTGTGAATTCCTTTGGATTTCCTACATCAAGAATCATGCAGTTTGACAATAAAGACAGGATTACTTATTTTCTCAAGCAGGTAACATTAATTTCTTTCTTAATTTCTCTCTTTTTGATTTCCTTCCTTATTTCATTTGATCAAATTTCTAGGACACTGTAGAGTAGAAGTAGTGAAAAGTCTTCAAGAAAACGCTTTCAAGTTTTTACCATTAAGTTTCATGTAAACTGTATGTTTATGGTAGGTTTTTTTCTTTATTGGGTTTAGGGAGTTGATTTCTAGTCTTCATTTGGTGAGAATGTTTATCATTAATGGATGTGGATTTTGTCAATTTCTTTTGTTGCATCTATTGAAATGATTGTGTGGTTTTTATGTTTATCCTATTAATGTAAAGTATTGCATTAATTTTCAGATGTTAATTTGCATTCCTGGACCAAACTGTTTGATCATGCTGTTTAACCTTTTATATATTGCTGAATTATTTGTTCTTACTTTGAGAATACTTGTGTCCATGCTCATGAGATACTGATCAATAATTTGTGTAATATCTTTGTCTAATTTTTGGTATCAGATTAATACTGGCTTTGAGGAATGAATTGGAAAACACTTTCCTCCTCTATTTCCTAAAGAATATGTGAAGGATTCTGTTCATGCTTTTGGTAGAACTCAACAGAAAGACCATCTGCTTTCAGCCTTTTGTAAAAAAAAAAACAAAAAATAAACAAAAACAAAAAATTGATTCTTTTTACTTTTAATAGGTCTATTTAAGTTCTTTCATCAGTTTTGTAATTTGCATTGTTCTATATTTCTTTCATCTAATTTCTTTCATCTAATTTTTGGCAAAATGTTATTGACAAAAATCCTCCAATTTATGTAACATTAGTACTGATACCCCCCACCCCTCAATTCCTGATTTTGGCATTTGTTTCATTTGCCTTATTTACTTGGTAAGCAGAGAATTTGTTGAATCTCTCACTACTTCATTGTATAAATCAGCTTAACTATGTGACATTTTAAAAGTTTTATGATAGTGGTATAAGATTCAGTGAAGGAATGTAGGGCAGATGACTATCTCAATGCTGGTAGTACATAGAGTAGGGGTAAATCTTAACCAGATGGGTATATAGTATGAGGAGAAGTAAAGACCAGAGAAGAGGTCTCTAAAGTAGATTGAGAAAATACATATAACCTTGGGTAACGTATTTATTTAAAACTAAGCAATTTTTCCCCAAAGTTCATTCCCACTGCTGGTGGGGGAAAATAGACTTAAAGTTAATTCACTATCATCCAACTAAAATAACACAGTATATTTATAAATAAATACCACTTTAATCAATTTAAAATCTAATCTGTCTCTATAAAAAGACTGTTCATCTCTTTCCTATGGTGTTCAGGCCATTTCTTATGCCAAGGATACAAGGATAAAATTACATATTCTCATTGCACTGGTCCTGGGTTCCTCTTGTATATATTGCCTCTTTATGCTATCTTTTAATTCAAAAATCTTTTGAGATATTAAATTTAAACATCAGCCCCTGTATCCAATACACCGATTTCTGAAGTATCCAGAGTTGGTGCACCTCATGAAAAGGTATCTTAGTCATTAAAAAAGAAACCACTAGGATCTGAACTTTATCTAAACTTAGATCCCATTAGCACTACTAATAATTTGAGTCTCTATTCTGGCCCTTGGCTTAGGCTTTCACTTGCCATTTATACTAGTAGAGTATGTTACTCTTTCTCACATTTGTGCAACCAGGTTAGCTGACCTCCAATCCAGATACCTGCTACAACATACACTGGGTTTATGCAAGTTTTCTGAATTCTTTCTAAACCATATAACAAAGAGTGAGTTTCATCACTTCTATTCAACATAGTATTAAGAAGTGTTAGGCAGTGCACCTAGGCAAGTAAAAGGCATCCAAATTGGAAAGGAAGAAGTAAAACTCACTATTTGCAGATGATATTATATATAGAAAACTCTAAAGACTCCATCAAAAGACTCATAACTAATAAAATAATTCAGTAAAGACAGGTGGTAGCCAAAATGGTGGAGAAAGACCCTGAACTCATCTCCTCCCACAGACACATCAAAATTACAACTACTTACAAAGCAATTATCTATGATAATAACCTGAAGACTAACAGAAAAGACCTTCCACAATCATACATGAAGGGGGAACCACAGTGATATGGGTAAGGGGCAGAGACACAATATAGTCAGGTCCTACAACCCCAGGGTAAGCAACCCACAGAGAGGAGGAATATCACAATTGTAGAGGTCCTCCTCAAAGAGTGAGGTGTCTGAGTTCCACATCAGGCTCGCCCTGTTCTGGGAAGATGTGCTCTCAGAAAGTCTGGCTTTGAAAACCAGTGGAGCTTATGTTTGGGAGAGCAGGCAGGCAACAGGAAACAGAGAGACTGCTTTTAAAGGATATGCACAAAATCTCATACACTCTGTGTCCTGGCAGAGATGGAGTAGTTTAAAATGAGCCTAGGTTAGATTCATTTCATCTTGGAGGGCCTCCTGGAGAGGCAGGAGGCAACTGGGAATCCCTCTGGGAACAGAGATCCTAGTGGCAGCCATTTTGAGAAACTCATTCTACTGCTATAACAGTGGTTCTTGTAAGTGCCATTCTGGAATCCTCCCTCTACTTTCTTAGCTCTGGAGGCTCATTCATCACTAGTGTTGGTATCAGCCCTAAAACTCCTGAGCCATGCAGACAGCCACACAAGGACCTGACGTCAGCAGGCTGGCACCAGCCTTGAGCCACCTGGGCTGCGTAGCCAGCTAAACAGGGATCTGGCTCTGCCCTCCAGTGGGCCAGCAGCCACCCCGGGACTCCCTGTAATGTACAGCCAGCCATGTGAGAAGCCTACCCTGCACTCCCAGAGGGCTCTCTGCCACCACACAAGGCACAGACTTACAGCCATCTGGGCTTGGAACCAGTTCTGCCTACCAGTTCACCCACAGTAGTCAGTCCACCACAACTGAGGGCTGCACAAGCCCACATATGGGGCATCCCTAGAGCAAACGGCTCTGGTGACCAGAGGGGAGTGTGCTGCTGGGCCCTTTGGACATCTCCTACATAAGGCCAATTCTCCAAGATTGGGAAATGTAACCAATCTACTTAACATATACAAATAAATACAGAGAATTAGGCACAATGAGCAAACAATGTTCCAAATTAAGGAAAAGATAAAACCTCAGGTAACGAATTAAGTGGAGGAAAGCAATCTATCTGATAAAGAGTTCAAGGTAATCATCACAAAGATGCTCACTGAACTCAGGAGAAGAATGGATGAAAACAGTGAGAATTTTTAACAGAGTTAGAAAATATAAAGAACTGCCAAACAGAGCTGAAGAACTGAAATAAAAAATACACTAAGAGGAATCAGTGGTAGATTAGATGATACAGAGAAACTGGTTAGTGATCTGGAAGACACAACCTGTTCACTCAGCTTGTTCACTCAAGGAGAACAGAAAAGAATTTTTAAAAATGAAGATAGTTTAAGAGACATCTGGGACAACATCAAGCCTAATAGCATTTGTATTATAGGAGGAAAGAGAAGAGAGAGAGAAAGGGGCAGAGAACTTATCTGAAGAAATAATAGCTGAAAAATTCCCAAACCTGAAGAAAAAGACATCCAAGTCCAAGAAGCAGAGAGTCCCAAACAACATGAATCCAAATTAGGCCACACCAAGACACATTGTAATTAAAATGCCAAAAATTAGAATCTTAAAAGAGTAAAATAATGAGTTAAATATAAGGGAACTCCCATAAGGCTACTAGCTGACTTTTCAGCAGAAACTTTGCAGGTCAGAAAGGGGTGGCACAATATATTCAAAGTGATGAAAGGGAAAATCCTACAACCAAGAATATTCTACCCACCAAGGTTATTATTCAGATTTGAAGTAGAGATAAACAGTTTTATGGATAAGCAAAAGCTAAAAGAGTTTAGCACTACTAAAATGGTCTTACAAGAAATGATAAAAGGATTTCTCTAAGTGGAAAAAATTTACATCTAGAAATATGAAAGTTATAAAAAGCAATCTCACTGGTAAAGACAAACATGCAGTAAAGGTGGAAGACCAACTAATTATAAAACTAATAGGAAGGTTAAAGGACAAAAGTATTACAATTATCTATATTTCCACTGAGTACATAAGGAATGCACATACACAAAAAGATGTAAAATACGACATCAAAAAACAGACTTGGGCGGAGTAAAACTGTAAGGTGGTTAGAATGTGTTCAAACTTGAAATCATTAACTTAAAATAATCATATCTATTTTTTTGTACCCATACCTCATGGTAACCACCATCCAAAACCTATAATAGATATGTACACACAACAAGAGAAAGGAATCCAAATGTAACACTAAAGGTAGCCATTAAATCACAAGAACAAAAGAAGAAACAAAATAACCTACAAAAACCCCTCAGAAAATAATGAACAAAATGGCAATAAGTATATACTCTCAATAAATAAACATAAATGGATTAAGTCTAATCAAAAGATAGTGACTGACTGAATAAAAAAGACCCATATATATGCTGCCTTAAGAGAATCACTTCAGATCTAAAGACGCACAGACTGAAAGAGAGTGGATAAAAAGAGGTATTGCATGCCAAAGGAAATGAAAACTGGGTAGCAAAACTTCTATAAAAATATTCTTTAAAACAAAGGCTCATAAAGGACAAAGGATATTACATAATGATAAAGGATCAATACAACAAGGAGATATGACAATTATAAATATGTAATGCACCCACATAGGAACATCTACATACATAAAGCAAATATGAACATAAAGGGAGAAATTGACAATACAGTGATAGTAAGGGGCTTTAACAGCTTACTTACATCAATAGACAGATCATGCAGACAAAAAAGAAATCAGTGAGGAAACATTGGCCTTAAATGAGGTAGTAGGTCAGATATAAATATACAATTAATAGGTAAAATTAATACGTATATTTCACCAAAGACAGGAGAATACACATTATGTTCAAGTGCACATGGAACATTATTCAGGATAGATCGTATGTTAGGCTACAAGATATGTCTCAATAAATTTAAGAAGATTGAAATGTCAAGCATATCTTCTAACCACAACAGTATTAGACTACATATTAACTACATGGATAAAAACTGCAAAAAACACAAACATATGGTATCTAAACAACATGCTACTAAAGAACCAATGGGTCACTGAAGAAACAAAAGTTAATAAATACCTGGAGACAAATGAAGAAAAAACCACAACAATCCAAAACCTATTTGACACAGCAAAAGCAGTTCTAAGAGGGAAGTTTATAGTGATACAAGCATACCTCAGGAAACAAAAATCTGAAACTATTTTACCTCTAAAGAAACTAGAAAAAGGACAAATAAAACCCAATGTTAGAAGAAGGAAAGAAATAAAGATCAGAGTGGAAATAAGAGACTTAATAAAATAGAGAAAAAATTAAAACTAAGAACTGTTGGGCTTCCCTGGTGGCGCAGTGGTTGAGAGTCCGCCTGCCGATGCAGGGACACGGGTTCGTGCCCCGGTCAGGAAGATCCCACATGCCGTGGAGCGGCTGGGCCCGTGAGCCATGGCCGCTGAGCCTGCGCATCCGGAACCTGTGCTCCGCAATGGGAGAGGCCACAACAGTGAGAGGCCCGCGTACCGCAGAAAAAAACAAAACAAAACAAAAAACTAAGAACTGTTACTTTGGAAAAACTAATAAAGCTTTATGAAAACCCATTAAGAAAAAAGAGGTTTAACTAAAATCAGAAATAAGTTACAACACTACAGAAAAACAAATGATAAGAGATTACTAAGAACAATTATATGCTAATTAAATGAACAACCTAGAAGAAATAGATACATTCCTAGAAACATAAAATCTCCCAAAAGTGAATCAGGAAGAAATAGTAAATATAAACAAATTTACCAGTAATGAAATTGAACCAGTTAAAACAAACAAACAAAAAAACTCCCAAACCAAAGTCCAGGACCAGATGACTTCACAGGTGAATTCTACGAAACATTTAAAGAAAAGTTAATACCTGTCTCTCTCAAACTATTCCAAAATAATCTAAGAAGGAATCCTTCCAAACTCATTCTACTAGGACAGCATAATGCTCATCCCAAAACCAGACACCACCCACCCACACAAATTACACGCCAATATCCCTGATGAACAGAGATGCAAAAATCTTCAACAAAATATTAGTAAACTGAATTCAACAATACATTAAAAGGATCATCCACACCGTGTTCAAGTAGAATTTATCCCAGAGAGACAAGGAAGGTTCAATATGTGCAAATCAACCTGATATACCACATTCACAAACTGAATAAAATTTATATGATCATCTCAATAGATGCAGAAAAAGTTTGAAAAAATACTTCATTTATGGTAAGAACTCTCAACAAGGTGGGTGTAGAGGAAACACACCTCAGCATAACAAAAGCCACATATGTCATTCTCACAGCTCACATCACATTCGACAGTGAAAACCTGAAAGCATTTTCTTTAAGGTCAGGAACAAGACAAGGACAGCCATTCTTGCCACTTTTATTCAACATAGTATTGGAAGTCTTAGCCAGAGCAACTCGGCAAGGAAAAGACACAAAATGCATCCTAGGAAAAAGAAATAAAAATTGGAAAAGGGAAGTAAAACTGTAATCTGTGAACAACATGATTTTATATATATATAGAAAACCCTAAAGTCTCCATCCCAAAACTGCTAGAACTCAAATTCAGTAAAGTCGCAGAGTACAAAGTTAATAATGCAAAAATCTGTTGCATTTTATATACTAACAACAAACTATCAGAGAAATTGAGAAAACAATCCCATTTACAATTGCATCAAGAAGAATAAAATACCTAGGAATAAATCTAACCAAAGAGGTAAAATACTTGTACTTGGAAAACTGATACTGGTGAAAGAAATTAGAGATGACACAAACAAATGTAAAGATATACTGTACTCATGGATTAAAAGAATACGGGTAAGATGACCATACTCCTCAAGGCAATCTACAAATTCAGTGCAATCCCTATCAAAATACCAAAGGCATTTCTCACAGAACTAGAATTCTAAGATTTATATACAAACACAGGAGACCCCCAAAAGCCAAAGCAATCTTAAGAACAAATCTGCTCCCCAATTTCAAACTATATTAAAAATCTCCAGTAAACAAAACAGTAGGGTAGTGACAAAAAAGGAACAGAATAGAGGGTTTAGAAATAAGCCCATACTTTTATGGTCAATTAATTTACAACAAAGGAGGCAAGATTATACAATGGGGAAAAGACGGACATTTCAATTAATGGTGCTGGGAAAATGAACAGCTACATGCAAAATAATCAAGCTAGACTAGTTTCTCACAGCGTTTACAAAAATAAACTCAAAACAGATTAAAAAGATAAATGTAAGACCTGAAACCATAAAACTCCTGTAGAAAACCTAGGCAGTATGCTCTTTGACACTGATCTTAGCAATAATTTTTTTTGGATTTGTCTCCTCTGCCAAGGGACAAAAGCAAAAATAAAGACATGGGCCATGTCAAACTAGGAAGCTTTTGTACAGTAAAGGAAACTGAACAAAATTAAAAGCCCCCCTACTGAATAGGAGAAGATATTTGTGAACAATATATTCTATAAGGGGTTAATACCCAAAATATACAAAGAACTTATACAAATAAAAGGATTAAAAAAAACGGCAGGAGACCTGAATAGACAGTTTTCTAAAGGTAACATACAGATGTCCAACAGCAACATGAAAAACATGCTCAACATCACTAAGCATCAAGGAAATGTAAATCAAAACCACAATGAGAGGGCTTCCCTGGTGGCACAGTGGTTGAGAGTCTGCCTGCCGATGCAGGGGACACGGGTTCGTGCCCCGGTCCGGGAAGATCCCACATGCCGCAGAGCAGCTGGGCCTGTGAGCAATGGCCGCTGAGCCTGCACGTCCAACAAGTGTTGGCAAGGAGGTATAGAAAAAGGAACCATCACATACTGTTTGTGGTATTGTAAATTGGTGCAGCCACTATAAAAAACAGTAAGGTGTTTCCTCAAAAAAACTAAAAATAGACCTAACATATAATCTAGCAATTTCACTTATGGGTATTTACCCCAAGAAAACAAAAACATTAATTCAAAAAGATATGCACATGCAAATGTTTATTGTGGCTTTATTTACAATAGCCAAGTTATGGAAGCAACCTGTGTTCATCTACAGATGAATGGATATATATACGCAATGGAATACATTCAGTCATAAAAAAAGAATGAAATCTTGCCATTTGTGACAACATGGATGGACCGCAAAGGTATTATGCTATGTAAAATAAGTCAGAAAGACAAATACCAAATGATCTCAGTTATATGCAGAATATAAAACAAAAACAAAACAACCAAGCTCATAGATACTGAGAACAGCTTGGTGATTGGAAAGGGATGGGGGTAGAAGAAATGGGTGAAGGGGGTCAAAAGGTACAAACTTCCAGTCATAAAATGCCATGGGAATATAATGTACAATATGGTGACTACAGTTAATAATACCATAGTGCATATTTGAAAGTTGCTAAGAAAGTTGATCTTAACGTTCTCATCACAAGAAAAAAAGTATAACTATGTAAGGTGATGTTAACTGGACTTAGTGATCATATCAAAGTGTATACAAATATTGAATCATTATGTTGTACACATAAAATGTAATGTTATTTCATTTATAACTCAATTTGAAATTTAAAAAATTAAAATATAAAAATAATAGGGTGAGTTTGGGGAGGGTAGAAGGTTCTTATTTCTGATTGCTTATCTTCCTAAACATACTAGGTCACTTTCTAAACATGACATACAGCCAGTTCAAGTGATTTACTTCTACACATGCTTTGCCATCATTTTTAGTTTTTATTATCAACATAACATACATATATTGGTTCATCATTTCCCTGAAGAGTTTTAAAGGTCTAGTAGGGGAAGCATTCACTCTTTTGAAATTTTACCTTAGTCTACATCATGTACTATGATCCCTCGATATCCAGGAGGGATTTGTTCTAGGACCCCCCCCAACCAGATATCAAAATCCACAGATGCTCTAGTCCCTTGTATAAAATGGTTTCTCTAGGTTACTTATAATACCTAATACAATGTAAATGCTAGGTAAACGGTCCAGTGTGCAGCAAATTCAAATTTTGCTTTTTGGAACTTTCTAGAATTTTAAAAAATATTTTCAATCAGTGGTTGCTTGAATTCATGGATGCAGAGCCCACAGATATGAAAGGTTGACTGTCTCTGTATTTGACCACTTCCTTCTCCCTGGGACTTATCCTTAGTAGGTGGGCATTAGTTTCTTCAAGGGAAATAAGATTTACCTTCTCCTCAGTTCTCAATTTCATTCCCTACCTTAAAAAAAAAAAAAAAGGTTAATTTTCTTCCTTTTATTTGAGGTGCAACTGGCATAATTTTCCCTGGAACACTAAGATAAAAGTTCTAAATGAGGGCAAAGCTCTCAGAGAAATAAAAACAAAATATTCCCAGAGAAAAACATCAGTTTAGAGGTATTTCAAAATATTCTTATTTTTAAAAAACCTAACCATTGTATGAAATAAAAATCACCATTTTTTGAGAGCTTATTCTTAGCCACACTCTAATAGAGGGATTTACATAAACTTTAATTTCCATTCTCAGGTAAAACATTAACTCTTAAACATTCTTAGTAAATTTGTAGCTATGCTATTATGGGATATACAATCAAAGTTTATGCACCTATTCACTATTAAAGATGAAAGCTACCGTGGTACACACACACACACACCCACCCCAAGGGCAAGAACCATTTTCCAGAAGTTAATGGTCAGATGTTTTGGGGGTTTTTTTTGCAGTACGCGGGCCTCTCATTGCTGTGGCCTCTCCCGTTGCGGAGCACAGGCTTGGGACGCGCAGGCTCAGCGGCCGTGGCCCGCGGCCCAGCCGCTCCGCGGCATGTGGGATCTTCCCGGACCGGGGCACGAACCCGTGTCCCCTGCATCGGCAGGCGGACTCTCAACCACTGCGCCACCAGGGAAGCCCTGGTCAGATGTTTTAACAATAAAGTAGAATTCAAAAGGGAGATTATATTATTTCACAAAGTGTTCTGAATATTTGGCAAGGGGTAATACATTTTTTCCCTCAAGTCATTGCTTTTCTACTGTACTTTTGCAAGTAACTTCATCTTCATATATAATCTAGAGCTGATTGGAGCTGTTATGACCTTCTCTCATGTACTTTGAATCTACTGAGATTTGAGTTATAAACAAAAAGATTGAATTGTATTTAATACATGGGAATTTATATGTAACCTAAATCCTAAAGATCAGTGCTCACTGACTGAGAAAATCATAGGGCATGGTTGCTTTAGTAAGAGTGACTTCCAGGGAGTGCTGGAGAAAAAAAGAGGTCCAGTGAATTAGGCATTGAAGGTGTTCAGAGAATCAGCAAGTCTGATGGTGGTTTGAAGGGAAGCAGGGAGATCGGGAAGTAACTGAAGAGTCATTTCTTTTCCTTTGAGGTAAATGAACGGTTTCCTTACGACATATTTGTATAGTGAAGAAATGGAACCATATATACAATGAAGATCAAATAAGGAAATGTGAAAAGTAAACTGGTAGAAAATATCCTGTGTGTTTCTATGGCAATTTTCACAAATGTAGTCAAAAGATTGTATTTTAATGTTGGTTTCCCCTACTAGAATATAGACTGCATTATATCTATCTTGTAAACTTTTATATACTTGTTGTCTAACATGGTAGTGGCAATAAATACTTGAAGAAATTTATGTAAGCTTTGTAAAGAAATATAAACAAAGGGCTAAGGACCATAAAATAAATGGATATTAATACACTTCTTTCACTAAAAGTCAAGACCAGGATGGGGAGAGTTCAGATAATTAGGGATTGTGATTGGTCTTCTTATATGTTAGGCATTTCAAAGCTGCTGCACTGTTTTCACTGTAACTTAGAATACATAAACCTGTTGAGGAAGGTTGAGAAGTTGCAAAGGTAATGTAATTTAATTTTTAAAGCAGATATAAGCAATGCAAGGCCGAGTCCAACAAGAATACATGCCTTTGAAATCAGATTAACTAATACTGTGCCAATATTAAGGGATTAGAGCATTGTTCTCTGCTTTTATGATTCACATTCATTTACTAAATCTGTTACACTGAATAATAACAATCTACTCATGTAACTGTCTTCCAGAATGGATTGGATTTCCCTCCAAAGCAGAGACCATTTTCTAGTCTTCTTTATAGACTAGTCTTCTTTATAGATCAAAAACCATAGTAATAAACACTCTTAGGAAATGCTCACATAATAAACATTTTATGTTACTAAACCAATTTGATAAGTACTAGGTAGTATTCAAATTACCTTAAACTTTTTTTTTTTTTGAGAAATGCAAAGACTTTATTCAGAGCTTGCTATAGCCAGGGAGTCAGCCGTGATCACTTGTGTTTTGGCAGAGACTCAAGGGCAGGTAGAGGAGTGGGAAAAGGGGGAAGGTGTCAGGTATGCCATGATTATTAGAGGCTGTTGACAAACATTTAAGGTAAGATACGAGTATGCCATTTTCAGTTTTCTAATTAGTTATTCCCTTCAGCTTGAAGAGTGGAATGCATTAAGTTCTTTAGGTAGTTAATATTTCCTAGTGACATCCTTGAGGCATAGGCAAGAATCTTAATATTAAATTTGTGAGGTATGCTGACTTCCCCCCACCCCCCAAGTAAAAATATCACAGGTTATCCTTGTAGAAACTTAGATTCAAGTGTGACTTTGCAGTTGGCTTTTATCACAAACAAATGGAGAAAATTAAGTAAAAACATTTATAGAAGTGCATGTTCGAATCAGGTGGTAATAATTACAACTAGCACTTACTGAGTCTTTAAAGTCACTGTGCTAATCCCATACAGTCTTACTGCATATACCTCTCTTAAGACCCTGTGAATTGGGTCCAGGTATGCTCCCTGTGTCTCCTCATTCCCCTGGGAGCAGCATCTACCCAAGACATTGTCTTAGCGTCCATAGATAACAGAAGCACAAGAGAATAAGTAAACACACTAGAATATTTAAAAGCTCTGGTTTCATCACAGGTGCTGATCCTTCTTTTGCTCTATCTTGCTATGTGATTAAATCCAGATAGTGGGCTATACACTATGCATGGAGGTATACATTGTCCAAAGAGGTATTATTGCTGTGGGGAAAGAGAGTGACTATTTACTGAGTAATAATCCATTACACACTGGAATGCATGAAAGTATATAGTGATGGATAATACTGGACTTGAATATGGAATAGCTTTAAATGTTTTTCTGAAGGAAAGTCAAAGTGATTCCATAATTAAGTTATTTTCAATTACAGTGTGGGTATCAGGTAGGGTTCCTACAGGAAACAGATGGCATGGGGAAATTTTGTAATTTAGAAGAGTTTAATAAAGGAAAAATTTACAAGATAAAGCCAGGGTGTAGAAAACCCACAGAAATAGTTCAGTAGTTTGGAGCTGGCAAAAGCAGGGCTCTGTTAACACCCCTGGTTCTCAAGAGACAAGTAGGGGGGCCATGACTGGAACACAGTCACGAACTGTATCAAAACAACTGACTGACAGAAGCTGTGCTCTTGGATCCAGGCAGTAATCAGCCTGTGGTAACCCCATAGGTAGTAAGTCAAGTAGATAGATAACCAGACTTACCATTCTTGTTCCCTCCTATAGGCATCTGCTGCTTCCCATTGGTCAAACCTAGAAAAACTGCCATAAGATAACAGAGCCAGTCTCACTGATGAATTCCATATAGGATGGGGAATTGTTTTTAGGGGCACTAAATATATCCTGTACAATATGGCAAATAATTTATATTTCAATATAACTTTCAGGTGATGTATAGTTATCTCTATAATACTGCCCCCCTCATGTACTTCTAGTATACTACTATTATACTTTACATATACTACTTTATATATACTACTTCTTATTGAAGGAAAGACAGAGTTGCAACTAGTAAACTCATAATTACATTAGGGCAGCTTTAGAGGCTGTTTTGTCACAGCCAGTAATGAGCTGATATAGTATTAAGAATGGTCAAGATTAAAAATTTTTGTACTACTGATCTACCTGCCTGAAATTTTGGGTGTTTTTCAAAATAAGTATATACATGTATATAATATATATGTGTGTTATACTTGTGAACATTAAAACATCATGAGTTTAAGGATCTCTGACATAACAAAACATAGATCACCTGGCTGTGAATCTTATAACATTTAACTACATATTTGACCTTAAGAAAGACATTCAGATTCTCCATGTGTCATTTTCTTCATTTGTGAGGATCTATATAAAATGGTAAGAATTAAACAAGGTAATACAGGGAAAATCTTTAGAGTGATGCTTTTACACAATAAACATTCAATAAAATTTGCTGTTATTATTGAGAATAAGTTAAGTAAGACCACAATATTTGATGAAATTTCTAACATAATTTTTAGAATAAAAATGAGGGAAAGACATGACAAAGGCATTATAAATATTAGATGTTTAAGAGTTCAGTATGTTAAGCAAAAATTTAAGCGTGGAGGTAATGAAAATGAGGCTTATGTATTTACTTTAAATATTACATGATTTCATTAGGCTTTCACTGATATTACTACTTTTTAATTTTTAGTAATTTTAAAAATTTAAAAAGTTTTTAATTTTTAGTAATTTTCCCTCAATATCCTTTGTATTTTTTTTTTTATCGCTTCATGGATTTCACTAGGTAATGCTCAATTTATGGTAACATGCCTTTATTATAGAAAATGGTATGCTTATAACTTGGATTGTGTCTGCAATGCTATTTTATGCTTTGAAAGTCCAGGAAAAAATATGATTAACTTCCTGAGGCCTTAAGAGTGGTACAATTTTGCAAGCTTCTTGTTTTGCTTATTTCCTAGTTTTCAATACATCTCTATATGTCTATCTCCATCTTTTTACCTCCACAGTGGAACTAGCCTCCAAGAAATAAAACCACCCATTTCAAGAGATTATCTCATATTGTTTCCAAGTTAGGGACCACCAACTCAAGTTCATTTTCTGAGCTGAGAGATATGGACCACCCCTTGGGTTTGACCCATGGAATGATCAACTTCAGAGGATTTTTTTTTATCTTCTACATATGCTCCAAAATAAGTCCACAAATATATGTCCCACAATTATAACAACCATTAAACTAGAATTATGCACAGACATATGACATAAGTTATTACTCATACCTTCTGCTTCTATGTATGGAAAAGCTGCCAGTTTCTAAATTATCTACCAAGCAATGCAGAAGACCATTTATAGGAAGAGGTGACAGTATTTCAGCTTTAGTGTTTAACATATTTTAAGTACTTAATATTATACATGTGTTGGATGGAAATGATTATTCAGAAGTTACACTATTCAGTCCCAAAGACCGTCATTCTTTAGAAAATCTCCTAATTTCCTATTGCATGAAATAGACATTTTTCAAATTTCCCAGCTTTAGCAATATTTGACATGAACAAGTTCATGATGTGTTTTGCATAAACAAACTTCTCCCAAAGTTGATCCATTTTCTTACCATTTAAAAATAGAATATTCCATTTTCATTTGTTTTTTTTTTAAAAGGACTATGGATTTTCTTTTGTTCAAAATTCCCTAATAATAATCTCATGGGATATGATTACATACAAATTACATATCTTCTACACATAACTTCTGAATTGGAATTTCTAAGGGGCAAAACCTGACCTTTTTAAAAATAATTTAGTTGATTTTTTTTTACAATTATACAAATATATGAAATACAATTTATGTTTGTTTTGCTTATATTTGTTCATCTTGAAAAGTTTGGCTAAGTTTATTGTAGAAGGATATTTTTATATTACTTTAATAAAACCCAACATTTTATGTTTCTCATAAATTGTTTTTATACAGTTTTTTGTCATCTAAGTTATAATGGGTAAAACACTTTACTCACTTGCCCTTACCTTACAGTTATTACTCCTTTCATAAAATTCCACTTATATACATTATAAGGCATCAAAAATAGCTTTCAGTTTTACAGTGGAATTTATACTCTTCTATTATAAAACTTCTTCAGTTTGACCTATTAATCATATTTCAAGAATCAAAAATATTTTAGAAATATTTGTCTTCCTTTTCAGTTATTAGTGAGTTACACATCCATGTGTTTTGAGCTGAACTGTGTTCCCCCCAAATATGTTGAAGTTCTAACTTTAGTAACTCAGAATGTGAGGGTATTTGGAAAGAGGATCTTTATGTGGGGACTAAATTTAAAATGTTGTCTCTAGGGTGGGCTTTCACTTAAGAGGAACATAACAGTTCTGCTTAGCTTGACTAAACTTCAGACAGGTTTCTTCCTGACACTTGGCCCCTGACCTCTCTCTTTTTAGACATTAAAAAAGCTTGCAATTGTAAGTTCTTTCTCTGCCTCATTAAGATGTAAGTCCTCTCTCAGCCACTTGCCAGGCTTTTTAACCTTGATATAACCTTGCTTTATAACCAAGAATGTCTTTCTCAAAGACCTGGGAGCCATTCCCTTGAAATGTAATCATTAAGAAAGACAGAGGCCCTATCTCCTAGTCTCTGTTGGGAGGGTAGGAACCTGACTTCAATAAGCCTCAATTAGCAAACACAGGTAGCCAGTCTACTCCACTAACATCCCCTTCAGTACTTTTCCACTAGCTCACCCTAGAGCTTAAAAATTCTCTTGTCATTTGTCTCAGCTGAGTTGAGTTCAATCTCTTTATTATAATAGTCTAGACATCTCTTGCAATATCCTTGAATAAAATTTTCTTTGGCTGTTCATCTTGTCTGGTGCAGTTTTAATTTAACAGCTCTAATCCAATTTAATTAGAATCTTTAAAAAGGGGGAAAGTTGGGCACGGAGGCAGACATGCTCACCAAGAGAATGTCACATGAAGATGAAGGTAGAGATCTGAATGATTCAGAAGCCAAGGAATGTGAAGAATTCCCAGCATACTACTCATACCAAGTTATGAGAGAGGAATGGAATAGATTTCCCCTCACAGCCTTCTATAGCTTGATCTTGGACTTCTAGCCTCCAGAACTGTGAAAGAAAACATTTCTTTTGCTTAAGCCACACAGTTGGTAGTATATTGTTTCGGCAGCCCTAGGAAACTAATACATCGTATCATGCAGTGACAAGATTACCAATTTGTAGCCGAGAAAGCTAGTCTTGGAGACCAACTCTGCTGCTTCCTAGGTTAGGGCGCTGGGGTAAATCAATAAAGTTTCTAAGTTTCCACACCTTCACAGGCAACTGAATGACCTAACATTTTGAGAGGGGTTGGCTCATATTAGGGATAAATAAAATAAAATAAAAAACATTATTTCTCAATCAAAAGAATTTCTAAAGTTAAGATAGCAATAGCAAAAAGTTTCTTAAAAACAAACAAAAACATGCAACCAGAACTAAGCACTCAGCAGCAGTTTATCTTATGAGGAGAGAAAAATCTGGAATTTCAAACCCTTCACTTCTGAATTTACTACTTATTAGCATTTTCCATGGAAACCATATTGTGTTAAGTTTTACCCAAAGTACAGAACCTTAAAAGTGCCTATATATTTTCACTCCAAAATAGCTTATTTCACTGATATGTAACACCATCCCAACCTCAGTATAGATGTAGATGTCTTCTGTCATCTTCACAACCACCTCACAGAGGATGGAATCTCCAAATTCCCTAAGTAGAAACACTTTTTTTCTCTTTCCCTTTTTTTAAAGGGAGCATACGCAGAGTGGCTTAGAAAACTTACATTTCCATTATAAACCTCAGCTTTTTTATCATCAGCATGTGCCTTTTTAATACTACTTTATATTAATGTTGGTGCTTAGTAAAGTAATATGAAAGATAGTATAAAACTTCTTGGGACAGTATAATTTATAAAAGGAGAGGTTTTATAACAACAAGGCAACAATTTTATAACACCATTGTGCTTTTCTAGCCCTCACAAAGAGCTGAGGGAAAATAAACAAGGATCCATTTAATGTCTGGGTGAGTGCCAGTTTGACCAGGTTCCATGCAAATGAAAACAAAATAAAATTAAACTTAGACAAGAAAAAATAATGGCCTGTTGGAATAATCAGGTGTGGAACAATGTTTAAGGACAGAAACAAATGGTGAACTGCTTTGTTGTACTTTTCCTACTTTTTTACCCCAGGGAATACTCTTTTAAAGGTGAGTTAACGTCAGCTTAAGAATTTGGATAACGTTCTGATTAGTAGATCATATCAATATCTGCATTCATAGATTGGGTGAACCTATTGCTTTCAATAAAAATACTAAAAATTATCTATTGGACTAAAGATATAGGGAAGTTGTTGGACAGTGGGTGTATTTTTTATGTACTAATTTCAATCTCCTTTGTCCTAGGTTAATTAACAACAGCCTCTTAAAATAATTATCAGTCTTTTAATACATAGATCAAATTTGAGTTTGTCAAAATGGCTTGGATGTAGTAACCAAGCAGGTGATGGTGATTAAAGCAATTTCAGCTGCAGGAGGAAAAGATTCCTTTTCCTCTGTCAGTGGACTACCAGCAAAGATGATATAATCTCTCTGATCCATTACTATTGCATGGGCTGGCTTCAACTATTTTGACCTTTATTTATTTACACATATTATTTGACCATGAAGTTTTCCAAGCTCTTTATTAGACATTACAGTAAGAACATGACTAGAACATGAGTAGATCATGACTATGTGACTTGTAGAGGAGGGGTGGCTGTGGCTTAGGGTCAATAGGGAGCAGAAATAAAGTGATGACTGCCAACAAATTAATATCAAAAGCAGGATTTTGTAAGGGAAGCTTCACAAGAGCATGAAGATGTCTGGATGGGAAATAGAATGGTAACAGAGAGAGCAACTATAATGTTATTGCAATAGTCCAGGTGAGAAATGATGAGAATAAGATTGTGGCAAAGGTAAAGGACAGAATAAAGCCAGATTCAAGAGACTTGTACACCAGATGGACATGGAAGAAGAAAGTTTTTAGTAAAGGATAACCTCAAGGTTTTAAATTCAACGGCTGTGTAAATAACAAAGACATTATTAACAAGGATTGGTGCCAAAACAGGTTGGAAGGGAATGCAATTTGCTCAGTATCAGAGATAATTAGTTTCAGAAACCAGTTGGATATCCAAGATCAGTAAGAAATTGCTTTTCAGATTTAAAATTAAAAAAAAAAGCCTGGAGATAAAAGATAACAGGAGTAGAACTTATAAAGTGGGTAGATTTTGAAGGGAACAAATGAAATATATTATTTTTTTAAAGTTATAAGAAAAAACTCAAATTACTTTAGGCACTTGAAAAGATTTATCAGGAAACATAAATTTGGTCGTCTCTCCATCTTTGAGAACTGTTTGGCAGAGCTGCAAGTATACTCACACATTTCTTTCTAGTACTCTATAATTGAGTTGATTTTTTCCCCCCATAAACACCCCCTCACTGAATACAGAGAAAAAGAAGCAAAGAAATAAAAGCATAAAGCAAAATTTTGGTTTAATCTCACTGTTCTAGTTTTCTAGGGCTGCTGTAACAAATTACCACATATTTAGTGGATTAAAAGAACACAAACTTTCTTACCTTTCTATAGCTTGGACTTTTCCTGGGCTAAATCCAAGGTACTGGCAGGGCTGCGTTCCTTTCTGGAGATTCTAGGGGAGAGACCTTTTAGGGTTGGTGGAGTTCTTACCTCACATCACTCTGATCTTTCTTCTGCCGCCCACTTCCACTTTTAAAACACTTGTAATTACATTAGGCACACCTGGCTCATTGAAGCCATTCTCCCTAATTCCAGCTACAAATTAAATTCCTCTTTACCATGTAATGTAACATTTCCACCTGTACTGGGAATTTGGACATGGATATCTTTGGGGGGGGCTATTAGTTTGCTTTTGACATTGATAAATCTAGCTCAATGAAATTATTTTGTCTTTCTGATTAGATAAATATCATCTCTAACAATGTTCCAATATAAGTGGGATTGCTGCTCTGTGGCTTATGTAAATTTACATTTTGTGGGTGGAGGACAGGACGCCTGAGATCCCAGCTGTACCCGCTAAATTCTCTCTACTTTCTGATGCAAATCTGTGCTTTGTCTTCCCTTGATTGGAGAGCTTTCTGGTATAATTAATCCCATCTGTTTTAAACTGTGCGGTGCTATCACCAAAACCGCTTTAATCTAGCTCACTGTGTTAGATTAAAGACTTCATTGCTAGTGACAGTTTTGTCCTGATATTTTAGCCTTTGCCTTTCAATGGTGCACTGGTACTTTGTCCACAAACAGGAATTAAAGAAAATGCTAGATCCACTAAATAATGTACAGATCACATGGATGTAATAGTGCTGTTTCAAGGTCAACTGGCTATTCTTTCCCTTTGCCAAACCTAACATCTCTCTGCACCGAATCTATCCTCCTGGACACTCTGTGTTTCAGGCTCTTGATTGTGTAGCTTCAGGTTTCTCCATTTGTTTGAGGCCTCTCATAGAACTCCAAACCCCACCTTATGGTTTCATTGTGAGGAAGCAGAAATGTGAGTAATGGGCTCTCATACTTTACTCTCTTTCTCCTTCAATTTCTCACTTTTCTCCTTGCTATATCCTCCATCTTAAGGTGGCAAACATATTAAAGAGTTATTGGAAACATTATGTAAGGGGTATTGAAAAATTCTGCCTTATGTACAAAACTCTGTAATCTCAGTTTCTCCATGGTATAATTTTTACTGGGGGTCAATGTACATTTTTTAAATAAGGATTGCAGATGATAAAATATTTATTTAATATACTAAAATATTCACCCTATTGCATATGAATGTCAAGTAAATAGCTCTCTCTACCATTTCAAAGCAATTCAATCTTTACTCTCTCATCACTATTCTACTAATATTTTTAAAAATTTCAAGACATTCATACTTTCCTGAAGAAGCAAATGATTTCCTGAATTCATTTATACACCATAGCATATTACTTATTATCATTCAGTAACTACTTCCTGCAAGTATACTTATAAAATCCTAATTCAGAGAAATGGAAATGATATGCCTCTTCCTTCTTCAAAAAGGATTGAAAATTTTACTGCAAGGTGCATAATGTAAAAACATTATTAAAAAAAGGTTATATGTACTGGTATAATATTTATTACTCTTAAATTTGAGAGGAAATGACTTGCTTTATAATAAGCATAACATTTTCCATTAGTAAACGTTACACTTTCCACCACCATGATGAGTTTCTACTGCTTAAAAGAATGCTGATTAATAAATATTTCCCTTTTATCATCATATCTTAGAAAAATAAGGGTAGGTCTTGAGATGGAGGTACCACTCTAAAACAAAACCGTGCAAAAATATTTTCACCTTCCATAGCAAAAGAGTGTTCACTGTTTTAAACTAAATCTTTAATTTTTACTATCTATTTATATCTCAAATTTTAGAAGGATGAACTTTTTGTTTATGAAATTACATCATAACAGGAGACATAGTCTATAATTACTTAATATTTTTGGTTTATTTTGTTTAAATGTGAAACTGTGATCATTTAAATATTTATTTTCCAGCCTTTTTTCTTTTTATATCTGTTGGTTTGAGTAATTTTAAATACCCGTGGCTTTTTAATTATTTTAAAATGATATATTGACTTAGGAGTGCTTGGGTTATGTTTGAGACAAATAGACAAACTTTGGCAAGATAAATAAAGATAAAGAGAATATACAACTGAACTGTAACAGGAATAAAGATGTAAATAAAAGTACAAAAGTAGGATATTAAAACTTAAATATTAGGTGCCAAAATTGAACATTTGTATGCTAGTAGTTTTGAAAACTTATTAAGTGGATAAATTCCCTGAATAATTTAATTTGACTAAGATGTAAAGAAATAGAAAATTTAAATGGAAATTTAACAGATTCAGAGAATCTGAATCAGTAATAAATTCTGAATTTTCCACACAATAGTCAAATAGCTTTAGAATAGATTTTTTTTTTTTTGCGGTACGCGGGCCTCTCACTGCTGTGGCCTCTCCCGTTGCGGAGCACAGGATCCGGACGCGCAGACTCAGCGGCCATGGCTCACGGGCCCAGCCGCTCCGCGGCATGTGGGATCTTCCCAGACCGGGCCACGAACCCGTGTCCCCTGCATGAGCAGGCGGACTCTCAACCACTGCGCCACCAGGGAAGCCCCTAGAATAGATTTTTTTCCTAAACATTCATCTAGAGATAAGTCGTGTCTCACACATATACTTGCAGAGAGTTGAAGAAACAAAAAAAATGTTAAGCTCCTAAAAATGAAAAGTAGTAAAAGCAAAAATATAAAGACAATAAAATAACATATGTTAAAAGATAATACGTAATGAACCATTTGTTTGTTTCCCAGAAATTCTAGATTAATTTTTTTTAAATTTATTTTTGTTTATTTATTTATTTTTGCCTGTGTTGAGTCTTCGTTGCTGCACACGGGCATTCTCTAGTTACAGTGAGCAGGGGCTACTTCCCGTTGCAGTGCCCGGGCTTCTAACTGGGTGGCCTCTTATTTCAGAGCACGGGCTCTAGGCACATGGGCTTCAGCAGTTGTGGCTCCCGGGCTCCAGAGCACAGACTCAGCAGTTGTGGCGCACGAGCTTAGCTGCTCTATGGCATGTGGGATCTTCCCTGAGCAGGACCCGAACCGGTATCCCCTGCATTGGCAGGTGGGTTCTCAACCTCTGCGCCACCAGGGTAGCCTCTAGATTAAGTTAACAACAGAAAACGATCAATATGTTTTTAAACATTAACAAATTAAAGAAAGGAAGCCATATGGTTGTGACAATACCTGCAGAAAAAGGGGCAATACAATTATATATCATCTTATGATTAGAAAGTCTTAGTAAATTAGGAAAGTAAACTTTTAGCTTAATATTGAGACTGTGCAAAAAAATTTAATGACATATACCAGAAGTAATATATAAAGTACATTTTATCAACTATAACAAAATGGTCTTTACTGGAAAAATAAAACCTTAAAACCTTAGAGAAGACCTATAAAATTGATAGAAATATTATTTTTATAGACTGGCTAAAGGTTGCAAATTTCTGGGGAAAAAACAAATGGTTCATTATATATTATCTTTTAATATATATTCTTGCATTGTCTTTGTATATATATATATATATTTTTTTTTTGCAGTAAGCGGGCCTCTCACCGCCGTGGCCTCTCCCATTGCGGAGCACAGGCTCTGGACGCACAGGCCCAGTGGCTATGGCCCACGGGCCCAGCCGCTCCACGGCACGCGGGATCCTCCCGGACCGGGACACGAACCCGCGTCCCCCGCATCGACAGGCGGACACCCAACCACTGCGCCACCAGGGAAGCCCTGTCTTTGTATTTTTGCTTTTCTACTTTTCATTTTTAGGAGCTTAACATTTTTTGTGTGTTTCTTCAATTATACTTTCCAAACTGATCTATGTATTTATATAATTGAAATCTCAACCCAAATAGAAATATAGTCATTTATATGTGGTAATCAAATTTATCACAGAGCTTATACATTCTTGGGGGGTAAGGTGGACTAATAAATAAATGGGTATACAAAAATAATTATCATTATGTAAAAAGGAGATGAATGCTTATCTTACAACACAAACAACAGTTGATTCCAGATATGTCATTGGCTTAAATGCATAAGTGAAATTTATATATAGTTTTTGAAGATGATATAAGAGAATAACTTTATGGCTTTGGGTAGGGAATAATTTCTTAATATTCACAAGTTATAAAAAAGAAGAACATCATAAATTTAAGAACTTCTGTTGGTCTAGAGAAAAGAAATGATAAGCCAAAGTGGAAAATACTTTCCACAAATATAACTCACGAAGAATTAGTGTTCTAAGAGAATATTTACGATATATAAGTGAGTGAGTAAATTGTGTGTGTGTGTGTGTAAGAGAAAGACCACTAACAAAATTTTAAAATGGTAAAAATATATGAACAAAGATTTCACAGATAAAACATGAATAATAAAGGGACATTAGAGAGCAGTGAATCAAAACCACAGTGACCAATTTGGAAAACTTTCCAAAGTTGGACAAAACCAATTATTGCCAAAGATATGAGAAAGGGGCACATTTATTAACTACCTAGCAACTGCTCGTCTTACAGCAAATTGCTGCAGCCACTTTGGAAAATAATTTGGCGTTATTTAATACAGGTGACAAGTGCATGTTTTATGACCCAGCAATCCCACTACTCGGTATACATCCTAGAGACAATCCTACACATATGCTTCTGCAGACATGAAACCAGAATTTTCCTTGCAGCCCTGTTCATAAGAGTAAAACACTGAAAACTACCCAGATGTCCATCAACCATGGAATAGACTGCAGCTGCATGAATCAAATTGGGTGAATCTCAAAAGCATAACATTAACTGAGAATAGCAAGCTGCAAAAGAATATATACTAATTTCATTTATATAAATTGACAAATGCACTAGAAATGAATGAACGAACGAACTAAATGTATATACATACGTATTATGTATCTTACATGGATAGTAAAACTCTAAAGAAAAAGAGAGATTTAATAGCACGTAACTTGGAATAAGTGGTTACTACTCCCAAGGGAATGAAGTTGACAGGGAACAAACAGGGGCTTTTAAGGTATTACCCTGACTTCTGAATATATTGTTTGGTTTATCATGATGATTTAATTGTACATCTAAGTTATATGCAGCAGTTGTATGTATATTTAATGACTTAAAAACATTTTTTAAATGCAATGCTAATAATACATTATGTGCACAAACACTAGAGACGCAGCCCATTCAAAGGGCAGAGAGTTTGGAATCAGAGGAAATCAAGGTTGAATAGTTATTGCACCACTTACTATGTTTGTGACCTGGACATTTTTTAAAAGGGAGGCAATAATATCCATTCCATAGGGCTGCCATGAGAACTAAATGAAATAATGAATGCAAACTGCAGGCAGAATGCCTGGCACATAGATGCTCAAATTGAGATTCAGCAAGAAGGAAATTAACTCTCCTTTACTGACAACAGTTACAACAGAAAAGATGTGTTCGCTGCAGCAACTACATTGTAGGAGGAAGTGTCAAATTGTGAGTGAAAAATGCAACGGAGTAACAGCTTCCAATAAATAACACTGTAAGAAAGCAGAGTTTCGTCCTGCTCAGGCATGCATATACATAGGCAGAGGGGAGGTGTGATAGAAATGGCTCTCTTCTCACTGAGACTCTTTCACCCTCAGATGATCTGTCATTGTATGCAGAACACAGTGGCAGATTTATCCCCACATTTCAGGTTGCTCAGTAATGGTTCAGGTGAAAGCATTCAGGAGTGACATAAAGTGGGAACTCATAAATGACAGAGTCTATTACTGGGTGACAAGCTCCAGCCTAGTGACTTTGTATAGACTCTGCAGAAATGCTTTCATTGTCATGAGATTTAGGAGGAAAGGAAAATTCAATGATAACACTGGTCAGCACATTTAATGGCCTGATACTATTAGAAAAACAAAACCCTCCTATGGACAGAAGGCTAAACAGTTTAAAGTAATTGCTGTAATACAGAGCAATTACATTTACTGATGCAACTTGTAATTGTGGTGAAACCTAGGTGTGCTTTATATTTTCCTTAACATTTCAAGGAATATTGCTGTTTCCATATTCTGAATAAAGATATTAGATTTTCACTCTGCTTTTATTTTGTATTATAATCAGAATGATGATTAATGGTGTCCTTCTCTACAATTAAATGATCAGTCAAAAGAAAAATATGTATCAATAGCTTATACGTGTAACTAGTATTCCCTGTAAAAATTGCTTTGAGGGAAGTAGTGGGAATAAGCTGGCACTTGGGCTCGTGTAATTGTGCCTCATGCAATCTACCCTTCAGTGGTCAGTCATAATGGGACCTGGTTACTTCATAAGTTACTGTATTTAAATTTTGAATCATTTAAAAAATTTTAATGTTGGGGAAGTAATAATGCTGATATCTATCCAATTATTAGTTTTACAGGGAACATTAGAATCTTTAAAAATTACCTATACATACTTTAATTCTGTTCCTGTTAATATTTCATAGGATTCCTCTTTGATGTTAACCTAAAATGTACAGATGACATCCTTCGTCTCATGTTTTCTGTGATATGCAAGCAAACAGCTGCATTATCACTTCAACTAATTGAAAAATTAATTTTAAATATTATTTCTTATTTTTGCAATAAATATATCATTATTTTACTTTTTTTCTGTCAAAGTGTTAATCAGTTTAGGTAAAAGCAGGAGTCAAAACCATAGGTCCAACACCTGTAAATTACTAGCAATTTGCCTTGATAACCTAGAAATAATGATCATCATTTATACAGGCATTTTTACACACATTAAATCATACTTAAATACCAATGAAAGCATCAGTAAAATTCGTTACCAATCTTAATAAACTAGTAATAGAGAAGAATTTCCATAACCTGATAAAGTATATTTACGAACTCCAGCAAAAAAATTACAATAAAATTGAAAAAAAGTTTTTAAAGTTTTCTCTCTGAACAAAGGAAGAAGGCAAGGAAGCCTGTTGTTATCTCTAGTAGACTTATTTTTTAGAACTCTTGGAATAAGGCAAACATTAGAAGAAAACATAAAGCTATTATTATTGAGAAATATAATATTGATGAATAATTCAGTAAGTTGCTGATATACCATTATATTTATAAAATAAACTTATCAAGTTTTCTGAATATAAGACAAATGTGCAACAATTGATTGAATATCTATATACCAGATATAAGCCATATGGAAAGAAAATGGTATCATCGACAGCGAAATCAAAAAGCATGAAATATATCCGTATTAAATGTACAAGTCCTTTGCATTAAAGACTTTAAAAATTATTTATATACATTTTAAAAGAACTAAATAAATGCAGGATGATATCCTATTCCTGCCATCAATGATTCAGTATTGTTAAATGTTAATCTGCTCAGATCATTCTAAACATGCAACACAATCACAAACAAAATTACAATCGGGTTTTTTTGTGGATATTGTAAAATACATATTAAAATATGAAGTATAAGTAATGCAAAAGCAATTTAGTTAAAAAGAATTAAAGAGTTGGTGATTATTCTAATGATGATCACATTTATTGGAAAATAAATTAGGAAGCTATGTTTTGGATTAAGGATAAGCAAAAAAATCTATGGTACAGATTTGGGAGTCCAGAAACACACTCATGCATATATGGACACTTGATATATGACAATAGGGAAAGGATGGTCTGTTCAATAAATAGTGTTTTGTCAATTTGTTAAACATACACACACACACATATATAATAATGTACTAGTTAATATAATACTATATATATTAGAGTAAATATTCAAGTCACAAGCTGAGAAACAATATTTGCACAACATATAACTGACAAAAACTCATTTCTAGAAAAATATATAAAGTCCCACAAATCAATAAGAAAATACAGAGAATCTCATAAACAATTGACAGGATGGTTGATGAGGCACTTAAATAAAAATGACATCCGAATGGCCAATTACTGTATGAAAATGTTCCCATCAATCACAAGGGCAATACAAGACATAGTTACCATGAGGAAAAATAAATAAACAAGATAACACTACACACCCACCAGGTCGCTACAACTAATAGGATTGACAATAAAATATATCACTGACGGAGCTACATGTGGCAGGTAAAAATGGAAAACTGGCACTATCTATTGTTGACACCCATGCACCAACAATTTTATCCAATTATATGTACCAAATAGAAATGCAGAATATCAATATGTTCATCAAGAGACAAAACAAAAATACACATGGGAGCTTTATCTGTACTTGTTCTAAACTGGAAGCAAATCAAATATCTATCAACAATGTAATGAATAAATCAATTGTAATATATTCCTATATCATGAAATTATAAATCAAAGTAAATTAATGACCTATTGCTATAAGCAACATCCCTGATGAATCTCATCAACCCATAAGTGGGCTAAAGGAGACCCTCATATACTTGCACGCACACACATACATACACAACAACACCCACCATGCACAATGCATACACACACACACACAACCAGACAAAACTATCTAAGCTATTAGAAATAAAGGTAATGGTTATTTGGAAGGAGAGGCGGGAGAACATTTTTGAAGTACTGTTCTATGACCTGTGTAGGTGTTACTTAAGTGTTCTCACTATGTGCAAATTAATTGAACTATATACTTATAATTTGTGCATTTTTGTATATACATTATATTTCGATTAACACATTTTAAGATAGTGCTATATGGAAGACGTATACATTGTACATGGGTACATTTTTTTCTAATTTAGAATGATATTACACATCCCCTAGAGACAAAGATAAAGCTAGCCAAGAATCTCTGCACACATAAAAGGAAAGGCTTGGTGCAGATGTATCTAGGAATATCTATTGTTTATCTAATGGAGTTGGCATAAAATCATTTTCACACTGAAAAATCATTACTAGATTCTTTAAAATTCAATTTGAGCAGGAAATTTTCAAAGAAAACTTTGAAATACAAAATTGTCATTTTTAAAAGAATTTAATCATATAATATTTCAAATATGCATAAAAGTACATAAAATATAGAGCACCATTTATCTAGATTTATCAGGTATAAATACTTCACAATAGTTGCTGCAAGTGTCATTTTTGTTTAGAAATAAATGTGGAAGGTGTAACAGGCTCATACGACAAGTCCTTCCTTTCTTTATATAACCAGTGAAAAACTATTGTTCTAATTTTGATATTTATCTTTTCTTTGTTAACTCAACATTCATTTTTACTTTTGTTCATTTTCATTTAAGTAACTCTCATTGTTTTTAGTGTATGACTGCATCAAAATGTAATAGTGCATTCCCTTACTGATGGTCAGTAAACTTATTTTTAGTGCTACATATCACATATATACAACTTTAAAAGTCACCTAGTACCTAACCAATTAAAATGATAGGTAACATAAATGCTGTGAAATTAAGGCAAACAATTTGTTCTTTTTAAAAATATCAAAGACAATGAATGATTGATATGAAATTATCACCTGATTTCTATTTATTTGAAATCAGAATGCTGTGATAAGCAATTTATTCATATATGTTTTTAATCATCGTAGATTCTATGTCCATCTACCTTATGGTAATGGATTTTTAAGATATAAACTATCAAGGAATAAACATATCTACCTTTCTGTTTTATTTCTTGCTTATTTCACATATATCTGAGAGAATATTGGATCTATTTACTCTTTATCTTCATTCACAATCTTATACTATAAGATAACTTCCCAGTAAAATGAAATGTTTTTATTTCTCACAGAAAGTAGCAGGGCTTTGAAAGTGACTAATGTCAACCTCAAAAAGTAACATAGCCAGTTACTTTACCAGCAAAATGGGTGTAATCTGGAAAGCAGGGAATTGCAGCTCTGGGGCAGGCAAGATATAGTGAATCATTGGCAAGTGTGAAGAGACAAAAGGAAGGTCAAGTTCTACTAGGTTTTAGGAGGAAATTGGGGAAGGTTGTTTTGAATAAAATTTCACTGGAGAAGAACAGGAGTTCGAGGTTGTGGCAGTTTCTTACTGGTGGTTAGCACATTGTTGCTGGGGCAGGGAGGGATCTTCCTTTTCTGCTTCTTTTTTTAATAGATCTTTATTAGAATATAATTGATTCACAATAGTGTGTTAGCTTCTGTTGGACAACAAAGTGAATCAGCCATATGCATACATATATCCCCATATCCCCTCCCTCTTGAGCCTCCCTCCCACCCTCCCTATCCCACCCCTCTATGTCGCAAAGCACAATCTCCCTGTGTTATGCAGCTGCTTCCCACTAGCTATTTTACATTTGGTAGTGTATATATATCAATGCTACTCTCACTTTGCCCCAGCTTCCCCAATCACCCTGTGTCCTCAAGTCCATTCTTTATGTCTACATCTTTATTCCTGCCCTGCCACTAGATTCATCAGCACCATTTTTTTTTTTTAGATTCCATATATATGCGTTAGCATACGGTGTTTGTTTTTCTCTTTCTGACTTACTTCACTCTGTATGACAGACTCCAGGTCCATCCACCTCACTATAAATAACTCACTTTCATTTCTTTTTATGGCTGAGTAATATTCCTCGTATATATGTGCCACATCTTCTTTATCCATTCATCTGTCGGTGGACATTTAGGTTGCTTCCATGTCCTGGCTATTGTAAATAGAGCTGCAATGAACATTGTGGTACATGTCTCTTTTTGAATTATGGTTTTTTCAGGGTATATGCCCAGTAGTGGGATTGCTGGTCATATGGTAGTTCTATTTTTAGTTTTTTAAGGAACCTCCATACTGTTCTCCATAGTGGCTGTATCAATTTCCATTCCCACCAACAATGCAGGAGTGTACCCTTTTCACCACACCCTTTCCAGCATTTATCGTTTCTAGAGTTTTTGATAATAGCCGTTCTGACTGGTGTGAAGTAATACCTCATTGTAGTTTTGACTTGCATTTCTGTTATAATTAGTGATTTTTAGCATCTTTTCATGTGTTTCTTGGCCATTTGTATGTCTTCTTCTGTGAAATATCTATTTAGGTCTTCCGCTTGCAGGATACAAAATTAATGCACAGGAATCTCTGGCATTCCTATACACTAACAACAAAAAATCAGAAAGAGAAATTAAGGAAACAATCCCATTTACCATTGCAACAAAAAGAATAAAATACCTAGGAATAAACCTACCTAAGGAGGCAAAAGACTTGTACTCAAACTATAAAACATTGATGAAAGAAATCAAAGATGACATAAACAGATGGAGAAATATACCATGTTCTTGGATTGGAAGAATCAATATTATGAAAATGACTATATTACCCAAAGCAAGCTACAGATTCAATGCAATCCCTATCAAACTACCAATGGCATTCTTCACAGAATTAGAACAAAAAATTTTACAATTCGTATGGAAACACAAAAGACACTGAATAGTCAAAGTAATCTTGAGAAAGAAAAGCAGGCCAGAGGAATAAGGATTCCCAACTTCAAACTATACTACAAAGCTACAGTAATCAAGACAGTATGGTACTGGCACAAAAACAGAAATATAGATCAATGGTACAGGATAGAAAGCCCAGAGATAAACCCATGCACATATGGTCACATAATTTATGACAAAGGAGGCAAGAACATACAGTGGAGAAAAGACAGCCTCTTCAATAAATGGTGCTGGGGAAACTGGACAGCTACATGTAAAAGAATGAAATGAGAACACTCCCTAACACCATACACAAAAATAAACTCCAAATGGATTAAAGACCGAAATGTAAGACCAGACACTATAAAACTCTTAGAGGAAAACACAGGAAAAACACTCTTTGACATAAACTACAGAAAGATCTTTTTTGACCCACCTCCTAGAGTAATGAAAATAAAAACAAAAATAAACAAATGGGACCTAATGAAACTTAAAAGCTTTTGCACAGCAAAGGAAACCATAAACAAGATGAAAAGACAACCTTCAGGATGGGAGAAAATATTTGCAAATGAAACAATGGACAAAGGATTAATCTCCAATATATACAAACAGCTCATGGAGCTCAATATCATAAAAACAATCAGTCCAGTTAAAAAATGGCCAGAAGACCTAAATAGACATTCCTTCCTTTTCTTAAAAGCAGGAGATGAAATTCCCATGTAAAAAATGTCCTCCCTCATACCAGAAGAAAAACAACATTCTTAACATCATGGATAAAAAGTTGAAACCCAGAGAATGTTACACAAAGAATTCTATACAAAAAGACCCTTTAAAAATCGCTTCTCTTCCTTCTTCCTTCTGATTATTCAGACTGGTATGTGCATGAGAGCTCTCCCTTCTAAACTTCCTGATAATGTTTTAAATGAAGTTGTCTTTTATTTATTTTCACACCTTATAAAATTTAGTATAGTATAGTATAGAGTAGATTAAAATATTAGAATAAAGGAATGTAAAATAAATAATTCTTTTCCCTGTTTTTTTCACAATGTCTATTTTAGACTGTTCCTAGTCTAGTCTTGCTTTTATTCAAGACAGAGTCAGCTTTAGATAATTCCACCGACATACCACATATTTGTTTTCTTCTTGAACGTAAGCTCTCCCATGTTTCTGCATTTTTGGGGTATTCACTTTTCTTCTGTAATGCCCTCGTGCATGTGATATTAAAAATTAATAAACTTATGTATCTGTTCTCCTGTTAGTCTGCCTCTTATCAGTTTATTTCATAGAGACAGCTGTTGAACCTAGGAGGGTAGAAAGAAAGTCTTTCTTCCCCTACATCAGCTAGGGCTGCCATAACAAAATACCGCAGAATGGTAGCTTAAACAACAGGAATTTATTTTCTCAGACTTCAGAAAGCTGAAAGACCACAGTCAAGGTGCTGGCAGCATTGGTGTCTCTCCTTGGCGTGAAGACAGCCACCTCCTTGCTGTGTCCTCACATAGCTTTTTCTTTGTGTGCCTGTACCCCTGGAGTCTCTTCCTCTTCTAATAAGGACATAGTCCTATTAGATTAGGGCCCCACCCTTATGATCTCTTTTAACCTTAATTACCTCTTTAAAGACACTATTCCAAATAGTCTCACATTCTATGGTACTAGGGATTAGGGTTTCAACATATGAATTTTGGTGGGGGGGACATAATTCAGATCATAACAATACATTATAAAGAAATGGACAAAGAAGGATAGTAATGCACTTGGAAAGTTAGGGAGTGATAATCCATATAAAATGGGAAAGATGTATAGGAATATAAGAATGATATTATTTTACACAGTTTGGTTATAATGTTTTCTGTTTTGCCAAGGTGTGTATGTGCGTGTATACATGTCCATGTCCTTTGCTTTTTTTGTGTGTGTGCGGGCCTCTCACTGTTGTGGCCTCTCCCGTTGCGGAGCACAGGCTCCGGACGCACAGGCTCAGCGGCCATGGCTCACAGGCCCAGCCACTCCGCGGCATGTGGGATCTTCCTGGATCGGGGCACGAACCCATGTCCCCTGCCTCGGCAGGCAGACTCTCAACCACTGCGCCACCAGGGAAGCCCCCTTTGCATTATTTTTAAAATCAGAAACAAGAGCTGAATTTTTATCGAATGACTTTTCATTCAGGTAATATGAGGTTTTATTCTAGATTGCCTATTTTCTTAGTAGTTATACATATAAATTTAACTATTCACTGAATTTCACTTAATATTTCGCTCAACATGTCATCATCTGTATTTATAGGTGTTTTCATTTTTATAATTTTTGGTTTTATTTTTATGATAAATACTACTTCACAAAATAAATCATTTTCCATCTGCTATTATCAAAAATAGTTTACACAAAATGGCAATTGCTTCCTTTACCTATTACTGCATCACAAATCACCACAGCCTGAAGTGACTTAGAACAACAATTTACTATTTCTCATAATGCTGTGGGTTGCCAGTATGGATAGGTCTTCTGTGGGTCATGCCTGATGTTGCTCATATGGCCATAGTCGCACGATGACTTCACTAGGATTGGAGTGTCTCAGATGGCCTGATTCACAGGTCTGGCAGTTGAGACTGATTGTTGGCTGTGGTACCTCTGTTCATCTCCATCTTCCGGGAGGCTCTTCAGTTCATCTCCAGATGAATTCTGTTTTCTGCCAGGCACTTAGTGACAAATACAATTCTTTGCCTTCTCTCAAAAAACTTACAGTCCAGTTTGGGATAATTATATGTATTTAGATAAATTGTTTTATATGTTATGATAGAAGAATGCATGGTAATATTTTAGCGAAGATAGGAATTTATTTTTTAACTGTTTCACCAAGAAGACACATTTAAAGTGAATTATGAATAATGAGTAGGCTTCCAACAAAGAAACAATGGGCATAAAATTAGTTTTTTTACTTCTTTCCTCTTAAATTTTAGCTTTTCTTGTCATTCTATCATTGGCCTACTTATTTCTACTTCTGAATTCCTTATAATAGGAGCAATTATTGGAATTCAAAACTATAAACCACTGCTAAATGCTAGTTATATGTATATACAGACATATAAACAGGTGAACTTATAGACAGAGAGATTTTTTTCCAGCCAGGACCTGCCTATTAAATATAGGTACAATGATATCTATACCAAATCAAACTCCGGAATGTAATAACCTCCACTAGATTTCTGTAAACTTTAGAGGACTTACACAGTGAATAACCTTACTTGCACTAACTTATTCTTTTCTATTACTTTCTTACTATCTGATATGTGTTTTTTGTTTTTTTTAAAATTATCGATGTCTGGGGGTCAACCCATCTTGAGCCTTTTATTTAAAAGAATCATTGTTCAATTAATTTCCATAAGTTTGTATTTAGCTTAATATTATATCAAATTATTAATACCTAATCATGGTTTTGAATACTAAACAAAGTATTTCAGGTAGTAAGTAAACTTTAAAAGTTGCCAGATGCACAGTCAATATGATTAAATTAAGTATATTTCTGAATAGTAGCATCAAACAATTTAAAAGTAAAATTTTAAATACCATTAATAACATCAAAAATATAAAATCCGCAGAATACATTTCAGAAGATTTCTAAAACCTACAATAAAGAGTACAAAACATTGCTGTAAAAACATTAAAGAAATTCTAAATAATTGAACAGATACCAAATTTGTGAAAACATTGTAAAAGTATCAATTTTCCTCATATTCTTATATAGTCACTAAAATCTCAATGAAAATGTCTAAGATTTTTTTAACTTTTGTAGAAAGTGAGAAGGTGATTCTAAGATTTAGTTTGAAATGCAAAGAACCTACTGTAGTCAATATATTCTTGAGGAAGAATAAAATTGGAGGACATACATCCCAGATTTGACAAATTACTGAAAAAGCTAGTTATTAGCATCATAGTGTACTGGCATAAGAATAGACAAACAATATCAATAGTACTAAAATAGATCCATATATTTGGGCACTTAACTTATATCGAAGATTAAAGAGGTGAAATTATGTTGAAGCAATAAATTAATGAAAGATAATTGAATCAAGTAATTTTATCTCTATAATGGTAAAAAATAAATAAAACTTGACAACTATCTTATACCATTCTATGAAATGGACAAAACTTAGTTCATAGGCATAACTGTGAAAAGAAATCTAAAGTCTCTATAAGAAAACGCAGAGGGATATCTATATGACCCTGCAATAGGTAAAGATCTCTAATATAGGAATCAAAAACACTGAAGAACTAGTCATAAAACAAAA